>NW_015506013.1:93088-115558 GCF_001515645.1 Sinocyclocheilus grahami
TTGCTAAATTTAGCAACTTTTCACACTACCCTAGCAACTTTTTCTTCCAAAAGCACCTAGCAACAAATTTTGCTGTTTTAAAAATTTATTTGGCAACTTTTAGCAACTTTTGATAAGTGACTCAAACGATAAAAAGGCACACATTTTCCATCTAAATCACACAAAATAAGGAAACCAAAGATGCCTAGCATTACACAATTCACATGAATTAAGTTATTGCTATTTGCAATTGTTTAATTTAATAATAATAATTGAATATTTGAATAATTGTTCATTTATGATACACCTTGTTAGTAGCTTGTACCTGTGATTGTTGATCAGTTAGTACACTGTAAAAAAAATATCTAGAAAAATGGAAAAGGTACTAGTTATTTTCCAGGACATTATCCGTTATCCATTATTCATTATCCATTGTAACCCTGTAACCCGAAAACACAAAATGCTATGCGTAATTTAAAATGCAGGTAAAAAAACCCCCTGAAAAATCAATATGGAAAATTCCTTCATATTAACATAGATTGTGCCCTATTATTATACTAACTGCTAATACACTGCTTAAAACTATAATTGTTCAGAATGTGTAGTTTTACTAGTTTACTAGCTAATAAAAAAAACTTAAATTGTAATTGTTAAAAAATGTGTAAATGTTCAATAATTCAATGTTGTATTTAAAAATACAGTTATTTATATTTTAATATTATATTACATTATTTTATTTTATGAACAAATCTAAATTAACACATAAAATATTTGTTTCCTGAGATTTTATGTAATTTTGCATCATCATTATGTAATAATGTCATTGTGCAATGACATCACAATGTAATTTATCAACTTTTAGCAACAATTTGACTTTCCTTTAGCAACTTCCCCCGAAAATTAGTTCAACACTGAACCGTGCCTTCATCAGTTCTTCCACAGTATCACGCAGCAGAATAATAGTCCTCCGCTGCTGCAGTTGAATGGATTCTTAATGCATTTATTGCAACTACTTTTAATCTTTTTTCATCAATCAAACAGGCTAATGAATAGCTGGACAGAACTCATACTGGGGCAGAGTCTAGACAGGGCTTTCTTCTGTGTAGATATAAATTATATTTATTGCATCAGCTGGGCATGGCAGGGTATGATATGACAGCTGTCTTAGCCTACCCTGCTCACCTCAAGTCTTTTTTTTTTTTAAGAAATTGATTAATTAATTTGTTTCAAAATAAATATTTGAAACACTAAGACAAAAAGAAAAGAATAATACATTTGCTTGGGTATAGCCTATATAAGCCTATGTTCACGCAAGTACTGTCATTCTGACTGACAACCGGAGAACAACAGATATTAAATAGCCTACTGTTAGAGTTATATTAATGTAGTCTTGTGTTTTATTAAAATTGATTATAATTGATATCTCAAAAGGATATGCACTTGTGCGCAGCGTGAGCTGTGAGAACAACATTAAGGTGAGTAGTCACTCTAGTTCACACAGTTCCAATAAATTGTGATGGGTTAGCCTAATTAAACTCAATAAACAGACAGACGCGACTACAGTCAAGCGCAGACCAGTATTGAAGTGCACAGGAAATAAGCAACAGTCATATTTAAAGCAGTTTAAATTAATATTGAGTACTGATTGATGTTCACTTGGATTTTTTCCCCATCGAGGGGAAATAACTTAATAGGCTACTCTGTCATTTATAGTCGTATGGTAAAATTTATATTTTTAATTGTGTAATGTTACGTTCAAAATAACTACAAAATGTCATGCCTTTGAAAAATAAAGAGAACAACAGAATGCGCAGCTTTAGCGCGTCTCGGTCTCCTCGAGCATCTTTCTGGCGCATGCCACAAACATCAACCACAGCGAATACTTGTCTTTTAAAAGGCTTCATATAAGCGTTAAATGCATCATATAATTCACTTTGGAATAAATCACAGTAGGCCTATGTATCATGATAAAAAAAAGCGACTTTACAGTCTGGAAATACTTTAGGCTATAGCAAATTATTTCTCGGACCCCCTATCACTTTAAGAACTGCTGGTCTACACAGAAAAAAGACCTGTCTAGACTCTGCCCCAGTACGAGTTGTGTCGAGCTATTCATTAGTCTGTTTGATGAGAAAAATTTGAAATTGATAACATGGGTTATTAGTCCATACAACTGCAGCAGTGGAGGACTATTATTCTGCTGCGTGATACTGCAGAACAACTGATGATGGCATGGTTCAGGTTTGACCTTCGGCTGACCAATCAGCAGAAAGGGGCGTTCAATTCCCGCCCACGTGTAGAAATCGAATATTCAAGCTGTTTATTAATTTGTCCACCCATGAACGAAAAACGAAAATTTAAGCTGAATTCTCATTTTTCGTTTTTTGAAAGAGGAGCTATTTTCTCATTTTTCTACTTTCAATATTAAATCAAAAAACGAATGATCGAATGATACACGGATTGTCCATGTTAGCTCAGCTCCATTAACTAATATTAAAACATACAACTTTAGTTCATGTTAAATAATGTAGTTTGCTAATGTTAACTAATTACTTTACTTATTGTAGCGTGTTACCTCAAACCTTAATTGGTATATTTATATGTCAGTCAAATTTCCTGTGGGCAGTTCTTGACCAGAATACGTTGCAATGCAGACCAAGTCAAAAGTCTGGCTGCGACAGACCTGAGAAACGCATCACTTGTCTTCACATTTTCAACAAGCAAGTGAAGAGTTATCAAAATACAGGCAATTAGACTTGCATTAATGCACCTCACACTCTCGTGACAGCAGTGTCACCACAAGTCAGAGGTGGTCGGAACAACAAAAAGAAGAGAGAAAGAAACAGGACTGAAAGGAGCAAAAAGGAAGGTTTTTAAGCCTCTAGCCGTTGCTAATTATACATGTGGCCTGCGCCAATTTCCACTGCCTTCTTGACATTGACATTTAAATGATCAACCCACTTAATACTGCCATCTCCTGAAGCAAGTTTCCTGCTGCACAGATTCGTGTAACTACTTTAATGAGCTAGCCATAGGGTTCGGCACCAAAGCTTATCTTTTGCTGAGTACTTGGGGAAGAAAATGTAAGGGGGAAACAGTTGGAGAGAGAGGAGTTTGGCCTATATTTGTGCATGTTTGTATCGGTTCTTTCTGCATTCTTTCATTCACTTCTTGGGGCTTCCCTGAATATTTTCAATCAAAGTGCCATGTCCTTTTAGAGAGTAGAATGTAGACCCTTTAAAATTAGGACATCAAGCCGTCAATACCATAGAGGACTGAAATAATCCACAGGAAAGATTCCTCTCGTTCGCTTTAAAAAGACTGTGGAGGAGGGGGCACAAGAGCAGCTATTCAGCAGTCTCCGGTATGAAAGCCATCCAAGTCGGTCTCTTTTGTGAGGCTCCCCACACTGTTGGCTCTCTACCCAGCAGAAGCCAAAGCTTAAGACGAAGACTGCATCTAATTACGTCTCTTGTTTTTCACAATCCGACGAATAAATACTGAGGAACACATCATAAATATTCACACTGGGAAGGGAACTCAAAAAGGCTGAATATGAAGGCAAAAGGCATTGATTCTTTCTTGGAGGATGTCAGACCTGGTAAAGCTGTGAAGAGCGTTTTCTCAGATAATATAATTAGCAGGTGTTCAGCACCCACAGCTGGGCTGTGAAATCTGAATCTTTCACGTGGTGGAACGGCTTGTGGATTCATGTATTCAGCACTGAATGCTTTCATGAGTAATTCATAGGTGAGTATTGATGAGGAGGCCTTAGGAGATCACATCTAAAAAAAATTAATAGAGGGGGTTCTGCTCTCCAAATTGTTTGTGTGGATTTTTTTTTACATGTTATTATCAAGTTTGGCTGGGAACTTTATTAGAAATTGCAACCATTATCATTTAAAATGTTTTTTTTTCTGTAAGAAATTCATTATCTTAGACAAGTATGCATTAAACTGATTAAATGTGCAAGTATGGACATTTACATTGTTATAAAAACAATTTCTGAGAAATACTGTTCTTTTAAACCTTCTATTCATTAAATAATTCTGAAAAAAGTTTCCACAAGAATATTAAGGAGCACAACAGGTTTCATCATTGATGAAAGTAATAAGAAATGTTTCTTAAGGACCAAATCAGCATATTAAAATGATATTAGCATCATGTGACACTGAAAACTGGAGTAATGGCTGTTAAAATTTTAGCTTTGTCATCACAGAAATAAATTATATTTGTATATTAAAATGGAAAACAGCTATTTTAACTTGTAATATTAATTCAGAATATTACTGTTTTTACAGTATTTTTTTATCAAATAAATGAATCTTTTTTCAAAAACACTTAAAAATCTTACAATTATTTTGCACTGTACATTATATAAGATAGATATGATAGAATTATTACTTTTTTAAGGCAAATTCAAAATACAGATTCATGAAAAATAAAAATATGACTTTTTTACTGATAAGTTCACCTGCCATTGGCAAGTGTGGCAAAAAAAATAAAATTTTGACCCTGTTTACAACTGTTCCATCTTGTTACCGCTTTGTTACAATTTCTCAAATAATTGATAATTTGTTTTCTGGGCAAATGTAAATTCTTCTTTTGCCTGCTATCAAAATATCTAATCAGGCAGGAGAATTCCACAATAGCCGCATTGATTCCCTGTCTGTAGCGTGCCTGCAGTTCATGACAGAGGTTTACGGCCGAATGACCTTGCCACGGAGATTGTTGGTCTTTATTCATCCCATTACCCCATTACTGCGCTGACATAGCAGACCTCACCGTCCCAAATAGGACTCCCATCACTGATGCTGTTAGAGCAGTCAGGCTGCCTGCCTCTCTGACCCACTTTAAATCCTGTCTGTTTCTCAACGCAGCCTGTCCTGTATTGCCAAGCCAAATCGGGACTATGAATCAATAGTAATGTGTCTTTATTGCAGTGGTGTTTTTAACAGTCTGGGAAGCAAAGGTTTTAAAAGTTTTTTTAGACAGAAATAAATAAAGAAAAAGCCCTGAGTGTGATAATACACACACATACAGTATCACGTTCACAAACAGTCTACATCTGGTTCACCACCTAAAGTCAAGTCTTAATTAAAATGCACCTGAAATTACACTGCAGCTTGAACTTTGAAATGTTGAACTGTTTAGTGCGTCTGTTATGAAATTAGTTAAATTAAAGATTAAAGATGCACCTCCATGTACTTATGACCCTCATGATACCTGAAGTAGATCTGTCGATATATATATATTTTACGGCCGAATGACCTTGCCACGGAGATTGTTGGTCTTTATTCATCCCATTACCCCATTACTGCGCTGACATAGCAGACCTCACCGTCCCAAATAGGACTCCCATCACTGATGCTGTTAGAGCAGTCAGGCTGCCTGCCTCTCTGACCCACTTTAAATCCTGTCTGTTTCTCAACGCAGCCTGTCCTGTATTGCCAAGCCAAATCGGGACTATGAATCAATAGTAATGTGTCTTTATTGCAGTGGTGTTTTTAACAGTCTGGGAAGCAAAGGTTTTAAAAGTTTTTTTAGACAGAAATAAATAAAGAAAAAGCCCTGAGTGTGATAATACACACACATACAGTATCACGTTCACAAACAGTCTACATCTGGTTCACCACCTAAAGTCAAGTCTTAATTAAAATGCACCTGAAATTACACTGCAGCTTGAACTTTGAAATGTTGAACTGTTTAGTGCGTCTGTTATGAAATTAGTTAAATTAAAGATTAAAGATGCACCTCCATGTACTTCATGATATCATGATACCTGAAGTAGATCTGTCGATATATATATATATATATATATATATATATATATATATATATATATACACACACCCACACACAGTAATAAATAAAAGCTACACAAATTATATACATAGTTTTTTGTGTTATGCATATGTTGCTGGTAGGTTTAATGAAAAAGTAATATAAACATTATAGTAAATATTAAATATGAATATATTAAATATTATAGTGTTAGTGGCTTGTTGATTCAGCTTTGCCATCACAGGAATAAATTACATTTCAAAATATATAAAAATACAAAACCATTATTTAAAAAATCTAACCAATTCTGAACTTTTGAGCAGTGGTATATTCCAATTTACCACTGAATTACCAATTTACCATGCAAAAATTCCACTTTCCCTTGTCATTTCAGAGGTCCACCTCATGCCACTGCATTACTGTATTGTTCTAAATGGATACTTAAAATAGAAAACATTTTACATTGAGAGTTAAGTGGGTAGAGAGACAGACAGAGTGCTGAGAGAGGAGAGGATAGCCAGAGGGCAGATGATGGGTGGGTTCATAATGGTGTCATATGACTCAGAAATTGATTTTTTTCAACCGTCCATACGGGAATCTCAGACCTATTGGGGATTTGAGATGTTGGCCAAACATATTAGCACATCCAAACACCATTCTGAACTTGTTTACCAACCTAGCAGCAGACAAACAGTGCTATGTAGCTTACAAAATCTCTTATCTGGTCTTAGAATCAGATTTCAGTTTAGTTCACAGAGTCTAACATGGCAGTAAACTGATTTTTCTCTCTTCCCACATGCACAGGTCTACAGGATGTGCTTCCTGAGTTTCTGCGGAATCGTTTTGTGGAGGCGGCCCTCAGTTATGTGGCATGTAATTCAGAGGGCGAGCTTCTGTGCCGCAACAATGACTGTTGGTGCCGCTGCTCTGCAAAGTTCCCTGATTGTAACTGCCCCTTCGCAGATATCAAAGCCATGGAGGAGAGTCTACGTAAGAGCAAAGAGTCCTGGATCAACCTCAACAATGACTTCATGGACTCAGGTAGGTTAATCCAATGGCCATGAAAGTGTTCAAATCTGCTGTATAATCTCTGGGGTTATAACACCTTTCCACACACTGGATTAAATGGGAGAGTGGAACTTCTCAGGTTTAAAATAACAGGTAAATCTCACTGGTGGTGACAAATGATTGATATACTGTCATATTCCCTCAGCAGCTCTTTCCTGCAGGGTTTCTGAGTTCACTTCAGTGTAAGCAGATGCACTTTGCGCATAAATATACTATGACAAGCACATCGCAACACAGACATAACTTTGATGCGCTACCGCTGCGCCACAGCTCCAGCAAAGTGTCTTTTAATTACACTTACATTGATAATGCACTGGGTAATGCAGTAGAAATGGGCAGTGGTGTAATGGTTAAGGATCTGTACAGCAAGCACAAGGGCTAGAGGTACAATCCCAGGTGTCCAAAGAAATGGGAGCATTAATGAGAAAACAATCACACTCTGTTACCATTGTGTCCATAGGCAAAGCACTTAACCCTAAAGTACACCTAGGGGATTGTCTCTGCAATTAGTGTACTGTATGCTGCTTTGGATGAAATCCATCTGCTAAATGTTAAGTTCAAGAAAAATAACAACAACCCCTACAGAGTAAATTTATTAAAAAGTTAATGTTATTAATTAATGATATTCATTTCTCAAAGTATCGATCAGAAAAGCAGTCAGTGGGTTCCATTAAAGAAAATAAGTATTTGGGCACTAAAAGCCATTTTAGCCATGCATTCCCAATTTATTCAATTACTCAAATGGTTTGAATGTAATTTAAATGTAATATATGCCATTTATATTATAATTAAGAACAATTTACAGAAAGGTCACATTAAATGACTAAATTCATCAAAAGTGACAGTAAAGACATTTTTAATTAAATGTCTTTACTGAAAAATAGATTTAAAAACAGATTTCAAATAAAAACACTTTTGAAAAAAATCCACATAACATAAAAATAAGAAATGTTTCTTGAGCACCAAATCAGCATATTAGAATGATTTGTGAAGGATTACTTTGAAAAACATCTTTCAAAAACATTTTTTATAATTTTAGCTTTAAAAATGTGTTTTCTGGTTTGTGTGATTGGTCAATTTGTTTCTGAAAACTTTGAAAAGGCCTGCAAGGGCCTACAAGTCAATAACAAATGTAGGCTGCTTTGATAAATGGGCCCCACGTATGAAGTTTAATTCTGAGTTCTTTAAAGTTCACTGACTATGATACATTTGCACCTTGGAGTAGAAATCTAAACCGACGAGAGGGAGGGTTTGTCTGTTTTATTGCTCTGGTTGCGAGAAAACCAGACTGATAAAATCTTCGGTTTGAAAAATGGTGTGGTGTGTGTGAGAGAGAGAGAGAGAGAAAGAGAGAGCAAAACCAAGGTAAAGAGAGCTGAAGAGAAAGAAGCATGGAAAGATGGCACCTCAGGTTTTTCTCCTAGCTGAGCGTTTCCACATTCAAAGAATGATTCAATCAGCGAGATAAACCCAAGCTGGCTCTAAAAGCTTCTCCTGCTCAGTGATGGAGCATTAATGAAAGCAGCTCAAATCCCTTTAACTGTGGCGCTGCACTCATAAGAACGCATATCTCTTTTCAGCAGGTGAAGTGCTGGACTTGGGAAAAGGGCTCTTTGACCATAGCATATAGCTACAGCGTAAGGGTTTTATTTATCCAGCCTCACAGAAACCTGCCCCTTTTGTCAGGAGGCCAGACGGCAGAGAGAGAACATTCGTTCAGATTTAAAATGGAAAACTGATTGGTCATGCAGGATTTTGATAAACAATATTAAAAATATCTGGAAAAAAACTTAACCAAAACAAAAAACAAATGAGGTTTAACTAAGGTCAGGCACCATGATATCAAGTTTGTACTGTATATATAGTGGCTCCAAAAAGAATTTAAAACTCAAATCACACTTAAAATGTATGAATTTCATTACAATGGATAATTTCAATGACATTTCTGTGATTTTTTTCTTTTTTTAAAGGTTTGCGCTATTAATGTCCTTTTTAAAATGTTTAGTGAAGTAAAAAAAAACAAAAAGAAACACAGATGTTTTGGCTAAAAGCTATGGAAGCTTATTTCTACCGCGGAACAAAAAATGTAAAAAAGATCATTGTGACTTTTTATCTCACAATTCAGACTTTTTTCTAAAAATTGTGACTTTATATCTTGCAATTGCAAAACCAGTATTTGAAAAAACAGTACGTGCAAAACCAGTGCTTGACAAAAACAAAAGCTAAACAAAACAATAACCTTCTTTGGTCTTGTAGCCTCCTACACTGTGCATCTCAAAAAGGACAGATAAACACAATCACACCCACACACCAATACAAACAGAGATACTTCAGGGATGTGAAATCATCTTCCCTCACAATCTGCGCCTCAGTGCACTTTGTTCGAAAGCACCACGCATTGACCTTTCCTCAACCAATATCTCCTATTGGATGGCTTTCTAAGGCACAAAATGATTGTAGCACCACCCCTGTTGGTGCAGAATGATCCCCACGCATGGCCTGAGGTCTATTTGTACATGTATTGCAAACTCAACTGTCATAAATAAACATACTATACAGTATATCAAGGTATAAGACTTCCACTTCAAGATCTGACCAGTGTTGTTTGATAAATATAATTCAATGACACTAATATATCAGTTTGAGTCTAGTGTATGCATCAGAACATGCCAAATCAAAGCTGGACAGTACTAACCTGTTCATTCTGGTAAATATGTAATGTCTAGTGTTCCATTACGGCTTTTAATCCATATTTAGATTGATCGATTTTTCTGTTTACGTCACATACTTTAGAGAATTAGTCATAATTCTGGTGCATATCCCATTAAATTATGCTGACCAGATGTGCATTTAGAGTGGAACTGTTCATTTATGATGCGCAAACGCACTGTTAGAGCTGGGAATTGTTTCCAAAAAGAATCCATTCCGGCACGTTAGGAATCGAGAATCGATTCCAAAGGATGGAATTGACTCCATCAAAGGGAATCAACTTCTATTCATTGCCTTGTCAGTTCAATAGAGCTAATCATTGGGGTGCTTCTCAAACGGAAGGACACATCCTAGTGAGGATGCGTCTTTCCTAATCCAGTCCTTCTGTTGCCTCAAGGTTGTCACACATATTTCTAAAACTCGCTGTCATGGTATGTCATGCCGAAACATTCAAATAAAGCAGTCACACATTATTTTAAGGTTCAATTCTCACAAAATTTTGCCTAAATAAACTTGTTTACAATAAAAACAATAAAAATGTGCTGCTTAGTGATAGATAGTAAAGTAGTTGTTGAATTTAGGTATTGGGTAGGATTAGGGATGTAGAATATGGCCATGCAGAATATGTGCTTTATATGTACTAATATATAGCTGGTATGTTAATAATATGCATGCTAATAAGCAGCTAGTTAATAGTGAGAATTGGTCCCTATACTAAAGTGTTATCAATAAAGCCATGCGAGTGAATGCTGTAAGGGAAACAGGTCAATTTAGCTCAAAGGGAATCATTTAAGATTTTAAAGGGAACTCCACCATTAATATGTAAGGGAATTAGGACAGAATCACTGTTTTACCGCTGATCACTGAGACGGCCAGATTGAGGTGGGGGGAGAAGTCAATCCGTAGAGCTTGCGATCACTATCACATGTTTCCATGTGGCGGTCACGCTGTGCATCTCTTTTGACCATTATTCTTGATAACTTGCCCCAAAATTGACAATCTCCTTGGAATTGTCAATGTGTTCTTTTGTGTTAATGTTGAAAACTGTTCTGTGACAGAGGGGTTTAGGCTTGCTTCAGACTGGCTAATGCTCGGGTCTGATTTATGACATCCTGTTGTCTTGGGCCTCTGTGGAATTTTTGTGCTCCTAATGTTTCAACCATGTTTGACCAAATCTTAGATTGTCTGATTCGGTCTGATATCCTACAATGCATATTGCTGATTATTACATTTCATTCACTTAAAGCAGCATTATGTAACTTTTGGCACTATAGCGGTTAATAAACAGAACTGCACACATCCCGCGGAAGAACATTTCAACCGGAGCTACTTCTCTAAGTTTATGTCTATGGCGATTCATGCAGGTATGTGTTACTCCGCAGCGGTGACGACCCGACCAGGCTACAATAGTCCAAATATAAGTACTTATTATAAGTGTACTGTAGTGATTCGGAATAAGACAAAAACTCGGTTTGGAAAATTAATTCATGATGTACTCGCTCATTATATAAATTTTGCAGATTTTGAACAGAGAAAAAGTTACATAGTGCTGCTTTAAGTTAATGAGGATTGCTGCCAGTATCATTCTGTTTTTCTGCATGTCGAACAGCATCCGACTGACAAATATTGATTAGCCTATGTCTTGGACAAACAAATAGCCATAACACACAGCTGTAGGCCATGCTTAAGCTGTTCCTTCCTACCAGTGAAGAAGAGTGATATGCATCATATGATTGATTCCATACTAGGATATCCGCCCTTCCATTACCATATATGGACAGCAGGGTATTTCTATTCATAAAGATAAACAGAAAACATGGCTGACTGTTGTTAAAAGTCGCCACAGGTGTTCCCTTTCGTGGAACTTCGAACTGCGTCCTCTAGGGGTCGCTATGGGGAACGCCTCGTCGTGACCTGTGTCTGAAGCCTACATTGAAAAAACACCAACTTGTTTGGCCGGCGACAGCCATGACGTCACTACCGTCGCAACTAGTATAAAATAGGCTTCGGTAGCGCACATCACCACTTTCTTCGTCTTCACTGACCGTTCTGTTTGAAGCGTGCATTCCAAAAGCAAAGTAAGAGTATTTTTTTTCCTACTATGGCGAGTACTAGCGGAGCGTTTAGAAAGTGTGTACATCCGTGTCAGCGGTTTCTGACACCCGATGATTCACACGATCTATGCGTTGTTTGTTTGGGCGAGGAGCACGCACGCGATGTCCTCGAGCGGGCAATCTGCGTGCACTGTGAATAAATGATTAAGACCTGATAAGTCACATGTAGGTTGCATACATAATATGGAGATATATATATATATAGCAATGATTAGTTGCTTGAGATGTCTTGAGTTGCTTGAGATGTCTTCGAGGAGGCAATCTGCGTGCATTGTGAAAGCTTTTCGCTGAAAAAGCTCCGATCTCGTTTGTCTCTCTTCTCGAGTGGAGAGGGAGAACCATCGGTTTCCCGTGGCTCGGGACCCGCCACTGCTGAGGCACGGAGGAGAATGTACGAGTTATGCGAATATCGAGTCAATGCGCGAAAGCGGCTATGGGATGATGCCCCCTGTGGAAGAGACGCTAGCTATCTATAAGTAGGCTCTTGGTCGTATTCCCTGGAAGAAATCCTTCATGATTCTAGGCCCTGGCGCCACCTCCGAGGAGGCTTTTTATGGCACAGCTGGTACGGTGGCCCCTGCCATCCCGCAGTTCTGGGCACCGAGCCAGCCGCCCTCATTACACCAGAGGTCAATCTCGAGAGACTGATTCCCATGGTAGACTATTGGTAGCCTGGGTTCTACTACCAATCTTGTCCCAGTGGGACCTGCACACTGTGAGGCTCTAGTAATGTCCCTTGGCAGCCTAGGCTTCTGGCCATAGGGAGTAATGTAAAGTCCAGGACAGAGGCAACTCCCATAGCGCCATGGTTCTGGCTTGCACTCCCCTCAGCATGGCGGCGTGGGTATACCGTTCCCCATAGCGACCCCTAGAGGACGCAGTTCGAAGTTCCACGAAAGGGAACGTCTCGGGTTACTTATGTAACCATGGTTCCCTGAGGGGAACGAGACACTGCGTCCTCTAGCTTTTGTGCCATGCTGCGGACACAAGCTTCAGACGAAGAAGTGATGATGTGCGCTACCGGCGCCTATTTTGTACTAGTTGCGACGGTAGTGACGTCATGGCTGTCGCCGGCGAAACAAGTTGGTGTTTTTTCAATGTAGGCTTCAGACACGGGTCACGACGAGGCGTTCCCCATAGCGACCCCTAGAGGACGCAGTGTCTCGTTCCCCTCAGGGAACCATGGTTACATAAGTAACCCGAGACGTTTTTATAAGACTAAAGTGCTTTAAATGGGGAACACTTGTGATGGTGTAGCCTTTAGCATCACGCTACAAAATATATATTTGTCAAAATTTCTATGCTTTAATGGTATTTGCAAGTAAGTTCTGAAGAAATGTCATGTGTAATGTATATTTTCCTAACACTACACACTTATATGCACCTTTTATAGTGTGCAATTAAATTTTTTAGTATTTTTGTAAAAATAATTCACATTTTGTTAACAAAACGGCATTTTATACAGTGGCAAGAAAGGATTGATGATGGTTGTGTAAAGGTACAGAATAAAGGAAAATAATATTGATTGGGGACGTATGTGAAAAGAAGTGTGAAATGTTTGCAGGATGGAGACAGAATCATGAATGAGCAGTTTGTAGCAAATCAGACGAGGCAATAAAATGAATGGGAGCTTGTGATTGTATTTCACTTGTCCTTTGGGAGTCTCAAATTGACGTGATATTAGATAATGCTTCAGTTTCAAGTCGGCATAAAAGATTCTTCTCTATTGTGAGGTATATTCAATTGAAACTACTTGAATGACGAAAGAAATGCAGGACGGGACTTGATTTAGTTCAGTGGAAATTGGTTGAATCGTTGTTGTTGTGGTTTTGTTAATGGGAAAAATACTAGCATTTCTGTAATTTTTTTTCTTTATGATTTAAAATAATTCCAGTATTATTTTAGTAGTACTAAGCGTTCACATAAGCACTTTAGTTGGAGCAAAAGGTTAAACATTCCATGATTGATCGTGTTTACAACAGTAAATTCAGTATTTAAAAGTCAAGAGGTCTGGCAGTATAAAACTCCTGTGTTCCTCATCCTTTAATTCACAGCTTGATTAGCTGAACTCTTCCATTATGTTAATTAGAAACTGGCTCAAAGTTCCGTGGTGTTATTTGATACATGGTACCACCAACAATCAACCTGGCAACATTGTTATCCTCATCAGAGTCTGCCAATGGAAATTTTCACTGGGGTTTTGTCCATTTAGGGGCTCAATTAGTTGCTAAAGCTCCCAGCGCCTGTACTCCGATAAGGCACTTTTGCAGTTTGAATGTGACAGATAGCAATAAACAACAAATGAAGGTGTTTTTTCAGTGAATTGGTTTTTTGCTTCAATAAATTGCACTCACTTACCGGGCACTAAGGGTTTTATAAAGAGGATTACACTCTGCACACATATTCTGATATATCCTTCAGTCTCACAAAGACTCGACATTTAAACAGGTTTCCTACATTTCCTACAAGGCCTTCCTTAAGAGAAAATTCAAATTTGCTTCAAACTGTTCGATTAATTATTGTATGTATTGCACATCAAATGTAGCTCACTTAATGAACACATCTCCCATTTGGCATTTGATTAACTTAATACAGGTTGCAAATGGCTTCACCATGCTTCTCATTACCTCATAAACTGAGTAAATCAAAGGTAGATTAGCATGGCACATGTGGTGGATGCTGTTTTTAGGATTAAAGAACAGTGTATGCTGAGTTATCTGGTATATGCAAGATTTTAGGAGTCCATTCACTTCGGGTTGAATCAGCTAGCAGAACGAATGGATTCACCCAGCAACAGCGCTGGTTAGTCTAAGAAGGGATTATACAAAACTGTACTACTGTCATAAACATGATACTTCTCCCCACCAAATCCCACAAGTGCTTCACTTTCCCTAAAGAAGCCAATAAACAACTCAGCGTAGGTCGACCTATCGCATATTCCCAAACGGCGAAAATGGCAGTTTCTTATTTAATATCTGCATGTTGCTTGGGGGAATAATTGCGGCGGATTTAGAAAATGAATTATGCATAGCATGTCCTTCTCTTATGTTGTGCTGTTGCCATTAACTAAGTATGTTTAACAGTTCAGATTCTAATGGGATGTTTAAGATGTCAAGCCATTTTTTTAAGCAGAATAGCAGGTTCATCATTTTGTTTTATAACCAAAATGCCATTTCACCGTTTCAAAATGTTACCTAAAAATACTGCATACTGCAAATATAGCTACTTCTAACTTCTTTTTGGGGGGGGGGGATTATAATTTGTTTATTTATTATTTATGAGGTGTTAGTATGCACATCTAATTTTTCTGAGCTGGAAAGCTTTCTGACACTAGTTTGTGCAGACAATGCTTTTGATTTCTCCTCTTCATTATGGTTAAAACTAATAATAATAATCTTTTATCATTAATATATGATAACTTATGATTGCTTGTTTTTGCCACAGGAAAAAAATAATAAATAAAATAGGTAACTGACTTTTTATCTTACAATTCGGACTTTTTCTTGAGTTTACATTAGAGAAATCTGACTTTTTTCAGAATTGCGAGATATAAAAGTAGAATTGCAAGATACAAATGCACAGTTCTGAGAAAAAAGGTCAGAATTACAAGATGAAAAGACTAAATTGTGAGATATAAACTTGCAATTGCAAGAAAAAGTCTGAATTGTAAGCTAAAAGTCACATTTACTTTTTGTTATTCTGTGGTGGAAAATAAAAAACAGAGTTGCGAGATGTAAACTCAAAATGAACTCTGAGAAAAAGTCAGAATAGCAAGCAATAGCGATATAAACTGAGAATTTCTAGAAAGAATTGTGAGAAAGAAAAATCTGAATTGTGAGATAAAAGTTGCAATTTCCTTTTTCTTTTTCATTTTGTTGGAAATGAGCTTCCATAGATAACACACTTGTTTTGTGATATTCCTAAAGCTCAGAATTCTTCAATCCCTGTGATTACCTTCATACATTCACCATGGATTCTTTGCACTGCTCAGGGCTGCACAACTTAACTAACATATCACCATTTGTTACACACACACACACACACACACACACACACACACACAGAGAGACACTTTTCTTTGTCCTCCCTTATAGGACAGACACTCTATGAGTGGCTTTAGGGAACAGTCACTCTTGTGCATCTCAGAAAAGTCCAGAAACTTTTGCAAAGGGTTTCTAGAAACTTCAGGATGTTGCTGTCAGGGAATTGTTGTTGAGCAAGGGAAGAGGATGGACAGTGCAGAGCACAGTCAGGAAGATGGTTTCTAGAGAAAGGCATTGTTTGAAGCTCCACACACACACACACACACACACACACAGAGAGAGACACTTTTCTTTGTCCTCCCTTATAGGACAGACACTCTATGAGTGGCTTTAGGGAACAGTCACTCTTGTGCATCTCAGAAAAGTCCAGAAACTTTTGCAAAGGGTTTCTAGAAACTTCAGGATGTTGCTGTCAGGGAATTGTTGTTGAGCAAGGGAAGAGGATGGACAGTGCAGAGCACAGTCAGGAAGATGGTTTCTAGAGAAAGGCATTGTTTGAAGCTCCTGTCAGGAGCTCTACTGACCTTCTGTCTCACTGTGGTTCCCATTGGGCCCAGACTGACAGATAGGTCCCGGCTTAGGGATATCATCTTCAGCAAGGTCCAATGCTGGATGCTGTAGATGTTTCCAAAGGCCTCTGTGGGTGTGCAGTCAGTTCCTAGTCATGTAGGACAGCTCCATAACACACTGACAACATCTCGACACCCACTCACACTTACGTACACAGTGTAAGCACACTCATACACACACTCAGGGTTTGACAGTCTAATGCCATAGGAGAACCTTTTGAAGTTGCACAAAGAACTACTTTTTTTTCTCAATGTACTGTATAAACTGATGCTATTGAAGAAGAAATTTCAATTTTACCCATTTCCTTAAGACTAATTTTCCCCCAAAAAATAGCTTGATGATTTCAGTTTTCTTTTGTACACATTTAGTTGTTAGTTAGTTAGTTGTATTATTATGTCTTATGTTATATAGCTAGTGGGCTTAAACCTACTAGCCAAATGCTAAAGTCAAGCCAAACTGTCATTCAGCTAATTGTTTCATAATTTCTCCTACATCTAAATGTATATAAGAATTTAATTAAAATGAAAATAAAAGGTCAAATATATAGCTCTATGCCAGTGTTATTTTAGTATGATTTAAATAATTTGTTTTTATTAATATTTTGAACCTTTTTTTATTGTAGTAATTGTTGTTTTTGTCATTTTTGGTAACATGATGTACACAGTTATATATTTGTATTTTACATTTTATTTTTACTTACATTTTACAGTTGTTTTTTTTTCAATTGCTTACACACAAAATCGTTACTTGTCACATAATTTCTGAAACCCGACACTCAAACACCAGAACCACACACCAAATCTGCAAAACCATTTGCTAATTCTCGGCCTTTGACTCAGTTTTTAATTTCACAAAACACTTTTTGCAAAACACAATACACAATTCTGTAGCATACAAAAATCTAATAGGAATTAATATTATGGCAAAGGTGTTTGCAAATGTTTGCTTTTGAGAAGTGTTTATGATATTTTGAATGCAGTGCTTCATTTTGCAAGAGATGTGAGGCATTTTGCATTTTGTGTGTGCAATTCTTGGATTTGTGTGTAAAGTTTTGAAAATAAGAGGCAAAATTTTGAAAATGTGTGTAAGCAGTTGAAAAAAACTGTAATGTACATTTAAAGTTGTGATGAAACTGATGTAGTGTCAGATCTTTTCTTCTGTATCATGGCGTACATCTAAGAAGATTGAGTTTTCTTTTTGATTTTGCGGTCAGAAAGATAAACACGCACAGATGAATCATTCAAAATAAGATCAATAACATGCATTTAGAAAACAGATTTTTTGATTTCATGCTGACGTTAATTTTTTATGAGTTTGTTAGCGACATGTAAATACAGCTAAAATATTACTGTAGTTTTGCCTTTTATAAGCAGTATTAGTATTAAAACATGGTGAGAAATAATATTTAGCATTAAGAGAAACAATCCATTTCAACAGAAATGACACAGTAGTCAAGAATTCAGACCCTTGTGTGTCTATGAAAAAAATAATCCATTACATTAATGAAACAAATGTGTTAGCAGCTGCACTTTACGCTTTAAATATTATAGTAAACAAAGTGACTCACATTTAGACAGACATAGAGGTACAAACTATGAAGAAGCTTTATCACATAGTGACACTCCAACTGACAGCTGAGAAACCTTGTTCTGCACAACTGCATAAATTTGCCATGAATTGTGCAGGTGAATCTTGACTTTCTCTAATGAAAAGAACGTAGATCAACCAATGATAAACCAGTTTTCTGAAATATCCCAAGTGTAACTGTGAATCCTATCCAGTCTCTTTCAATCAATATCCCACATACAGTAATGTGTAAATTTGTACTTTTGAAATGGATATATGGCATACATAAGAAGTGCAGCCTTCTGCATTTCAATACAGTAACTGTCATCCAAACTGTTGTCATAGTGTACATCAGGTAATACTAACAGAGTGGACTGTTATACTGACAACATGACTAAGCATTTTGACTATCTTGTTTGTAAACAATGACACAAGGACTTTTCATTCTGATGGCACTGACAGGTTCATTGACATAAATACTTACTTTTGAGAGATGAGCTAAAGATTTTGAGTAAGTTACTGGCTTTTGCAAGTAATCCAGTGTGTGGGGCTATTTGTATGAATTGTTTTGAGAAATGCACATACAGTATTTCTTTGCAAATATTAAGAATGACTCGAGAAATGCACCAAAGCGACTGAGAAAAACTGTTAAAAAAAAGTTTGCTGCAAGATTTCAATATGTATCAAGGATATTACATTTGCTACAGTAGGATGATACCAAGTATACTCAACGCAAACTGCAAATTTTATATGGGGTAAAAATGGGAAACAGTTTCTATATCAATAGTACGGTGGCTGTGAAGTGCCGAACAAATCACAATTCTGAAAACAAAATAACAAATTAAAATGCAAATGCAAGTCTAAAAAACAAAATAACAAGTCAGAAAACACAACGACAAATCAGACAAACCGGAAGAGGTAGGTATAGTTTGAGACAGCGCCATTGGTTTGGGATTACTCACCACTGACTGGACGAGACATCTGTCAATCAACGTATACAAGGAAGAACCAGCCGAAGAACAGCAGAGTCATGGTAAAAAGTTTGAAGATGGTATTAAAGTAGCTCAGTTTAAATGTATTGTATGAATTCATAACTGGAGTCACTTAATCATGCAGATTTATGCTACAAGCTTTTGTAGAATTGTACAGTAAGAAAGTTATTTCCTTTAACCAGGAAATTAACGTTCTTAGAATTGACAAGACAGTTGACCCTGAGAGGTCAGCTAAATATCTACAGCGGATCTAAAATATTCATAATTAATTATAACTAGTTATGATTAATTATTCATATTTCCCATGAGCTGATTCGTTACATTTAGATTTAGTTAAAAGTGGTTGTTACACATCAGCTCCAGTGGTGCAGATGGATAAGCGCATGTCGTTGGCTTTTTGACGCGATCGACTCGGGTTCGATCCCACCTTTTGCCAAACTTTTTTTTTCTCCCTTTTCAAATCTCCTATCACATCGTAAAGGCATTTATTTTCAATAAAAATTAAGGAAATAATCAAAAAGTTGAAAATAAAGTATCAGGTAAGGTTAGGGTAGGAGTGGGGAGGGCTTTATTGTACCAATAAGGTGGCATCCATTTAATTATTAAAATTAAAATTATAATTTACACTCAATACCTTATTATTGCATACTGTTTTATAATGTACTACAATACTGAAGTGCAGATAATTGCCACTATTTGCAACAAGTAGTATACTTAGTAGAAATCCTGCTATTTTAACATAGTGCAAATAGCATAGTAAATGTGAAAATTATGATAACGTGACATAATATCAGATATTGCACGTGTGATACTTTCCCATATTCAAATCGCAATGCCATTTACATTTCAAAAGCATGTGCAGCTGTTTTGAAAGCATTTCAACCCTGCAAAGTGAACAACAGTGGCTGTTTTGTTGTAAGAATCAGCCATGTCCAGATTAATTGCTTTAATTACCATAAAGTTGGTTGAGACGGTCATTGGAGAGGCACAATCAATAAATTAATACATCACTGGAGGATAGGCTTTGATGCATGTTATATAAATTCATCAAAATCAAAAGGCACTTCAGCAGCAGAGGGAAAAGATTGAGTGGTTAATGGTGGGTGAGAAGTATAGGCTTTCCTTGCGTGTCAGAGATGCTCAGTCAACGGCTACTTATCATGTCCACACTTCTTTTGTTCTGTCTTACTTGTTTTGGATGGGAAGCTTTACAATCAAGGTTTGCAGATCTTTACTGTCCTTTTAAGTCATTTCTCTAGCATCAGTCCATGTAATGTTAACGTATACCACTGTCAGAAAATGAACTTTTCCATTATGGTGAACTTATGAAAGGGTTAAAGTTGAGCTGGTTAGCAATTTCTTTCTTCTGACAGGCCATACATTACCATACATTAGAGATATTTTTTATTTATCAATGTTGGGTCATTATTGGATATATTTTTAGAGAATGTTGCATATTTAATTTATGCATGTTCATTTCCCCTATATGTCTTATCTTTGTCATATAACACTCAATTGAAGTTACTGTAAACATCACACAGTTAACTAAGGGAAAAAATCAATACATTATTTTTTTCTTCCAATACATTATAATATTTGATGCCTAAATTCACTGCATTTCGAATGATAATTTAGCTATTAGTTTTTTATTTTTTATTTATTACAAAATACAATATTACAAAAGACAAAAATAGCAGAAAGTATGTAATCAGTTGTGCCCTTTTTCATTTATGTTAAATGCACTAACATGTAACTCATAATTTAAAATCAGTATCAGCTTCTTTTTTTTTTAATGTGACAATATGCATAACTTGGCCGATAATAGAATACATATAGATGATAAAAAAAACAGCCTCCACATTTTACATTTCAGCAAGTTTTTGCCCCCAAACCTCAATTTATTTCTTATCAGTGAGAAAGAGCCTCTAATGTTGTTCAATCAGGTTGTGCTTGTTGTGGATCACTATATGCATCCTTCAGCAGAGGTTGTGGTCCTCTATGCGATATCTGTGAACCCAATAAAACTGTAATTGTATGGGTCAAATATTGGCCTTTCCAATATCCAACAAATGTGACGTCAACCAAAACCAGCGGATCTAGGGTGATCATGAGTCACTCTGGACCCAATAAATACAATAAATCTGGTCAGGCAGAAAATAAATAGTGGCTGCCTGCTATTTCCAGCATACTTATCTTGTGATCGTAGTCTTTGTGCAAAGCATCCAGTCTGTGGACAGGTTTTCATTGACAAGCAAATACTCAAACTCCCACACAAAGGATGTTTTTCAGCCTTTTTAGAGGAGGTAGCAAAATATAAATGTCAACCCTGAAAAATAAAAGTAGGATATGTGAACATCACAGTATGACAGTTTGGTGTCACCTTGGCGCAATGACATGTGGAACAGCGAGATTAGGGCAGAGTTTAACTGCTTACTGCATGTCAGATTGTCTTTAATGTGACTAAACTAAGTTCCACGCCTGACCTAAAACACGCAGAATGCAGCAAAAGAAGCATAACAGGGTGAAATTGTTCCCACTAAACAACATCGTCTGTGCTGCTTTATTGTCTGAAAATAAAAAAGAAAAGTGTAGATTTACTTCCCAAAGTCTAAAAAAAAGCAAGCAAGAAAGAAAGAGAAAGACAGGCAGAGGTTAATTGCTTACTGCATGTCAGATTGTCTTTAATGTGACTAAACTAAGTTCCACGCCTGACCTAAAACACGCAGAATGGTGGGTGAAATTGTTCCCACTAAACAACATCGTCTGTGCTGCTTTATTGTCTGAAAATAAAAAAGAAAAGAGTAGATTTACTTCCCAAAGTCTAAAAAAAAGCAAGCAAGAAAGAAAGAGAAAGACAAGCCAACAAACACCATTTAAGTTGATAAAGGCTACAAATGCATTCTTCAAGAAGAAAGCCTGAAACGTATCCTCACGCTCCCCCACTGTGATTGCTAAGATTTATGGTTTGCCACAAGCTTTTTACTGGCTTTGAGATATTTCATGTAATTGCTGGTACATCAGAATAGAAGAGAGCACTGGTGGTATTCCCCTGCTCTTTACAGCTCTGTTGAATTATATATTTGCTTGGATCAATAAAAACCACTAATATTAGCATTCACATGTGTAGCAGTTGCTCTATAGTGGAGCTGGAAAATCAAGGTCATTTGCTTCCTCAGATCGCACAAAAGAAGAAAAGCAAGACAGACTAATTGAAAGTCATATCCGCACTGTGATGATGTTCATGATGATGAGTTTAAGCAGACATACATAATTTTCTCTGGAACTCTGAGCAGTCCATTCACTGCCATCACTGACTGTTATAAATGAGAGAGATGCGATTCAGTGTGACACAGCAATGGCAGGAGTTAAATATAGTGGAAACTGGGATAGTTGTCATGAAGTTGTCATATAAGGGCTGCTTCTCAAAAGCTAGAATGTTTTAAGTCAAAAGTCAATTTACCTAAATGTATGTTCTCTCCAGAAATGGTTTTGTAAGTATCAAAAATCTAGTTCAAATTATATATTATTATATTATGTTTTATATCATATCATATCATATCATATCATATCATATCATATCATATCATATCATATCATATCATATCATATCATATCATATCATATCATATCATATCATATCATCAC
>NW_015506013.1:117168-119651 GCF_001515645.1 Sinocyclocheilus grahami
AAAGAAGAAAAGCAAGACAGACTAATTGAAAGTCATATCCGCACTGTGATGATGTTCATGATGATGAGTTTAAGCAGACATACATAATTTTCTCTGGAACTCTGAGCAGTCCATTCACTGCCATCACTGACTGTTATAAATGAGAGAGATGCGATTCAGTGTGACACAGCAATGGCAGGAGTTAAATATAGTGGAAACTGGGATAGTTGTCATGAAGTTGTCATATAAGGGCTGCTTCTCAAAAGCTAGAATGTTTTAAGTCAAAAGTCAATTTACCTAAATGTATGTTCTCTCCAGAAATGGTTTTTTAAGTATCAAAAATCTAGTTCAAATTATATATTATTATATTATGTTTTATATTATATTATATCGTATCATATATCATATCATATCATATCATATCATATCATATCATATCATCACATTATCCTGGTCTCATGGCAAAAACGTACCTGGGGGCACTTTATCGCGAGACGCGAAATACGTACCAATAAGTACATATCACTGCAGTTTCCAAAATAAATGAACACTAGAGGCAGTAAGGTGCCGACACCTTTTATTCCTTTTCACACAAATTTACAAAGTTTCGATTAATAAAGCTTCATTTTGTAAAGCTATCTATCTATCTATCTATCTATCTATCTATCTATCTATCTATCTATCTATCTATCTATCTATCTATCTATCTATCTATCTATCTATCTATCTATCATATTAATCTTTATATCCTATCTTTATATTAAATTTTGTTCAAAAAATCCAATCATTATATTTTTACTGTAGTTAATATCAGTTCATATTATAAATGAACAAATAAACATTTTACATTGTCATATTTTGAATGATAATACATAATTAATTATATACATTTAAAATTATTATTATTATTATTATTATTATTATTATTATAGTTTGATCAGTTTTAAAATGTCAAAAAGCATGCTTAGTATGCATTATTGGGTGGCAATCATACCTCCTCCTACGATAGCTTCATTTATTTCATGTTATTCATCTGGGGGTCATCATGCCACATTTTTTTCTTTTCTTTTGTGATCTTAATTGTTTCAGTAAGTAGAAGAAACAGTTTGACAGCATTCGTTCAGCTGCAGTAGCAGTGCAACAAAGCAGAGCAAATAAGTTATATGTCTTTGACATCAAATGCTCAACTCAAAGACTTACAAGCACATCGTAACGTCAAGGGCCCTGAAACAATTCACATGCCATAAAATATTTTCCTTTTCTTCTTTTCTAAGAAGATCTCTCAGAGATATAACACCGTTTAATGAGTCTGATTGGATTATGTTGTGTATGTGCTTCAGTTCATTGTTTTGCGTATGTAAAGGAAGCAACATTTAACCACACACCTGTTCATTTCATAAGCCATCTGGACTTGTTTGCATTATTTCTAGCGTGTCTCTACAATCAAAACTGTGGCTCATGTATGAAAAACTACACATGCTAACGATATGTAAATACATAATATGCATATTTAGCTCATAAGCACCATGCACACAGTTTTGTTTTTCAGTCCTAAATCCTGTGTGCCATAACTCCACTTCTCTGCAATTATTTGTCAGAAAAACTGTAGACAAACAGTGAAAGTGAGGATTTTCTTGTATAAAGATGCCAGCTGACTGTGTAGATCCATCAGAGTGCTGTTCCTGGAAAGCTCTGGGGTCACTAAACTGCTTCCTCTCAAACATGTGATGTCACCCCTGCTGTCAGAACCCTAATATGGGCAGGAGATGTAAGCTTCTATACAATGTAGACCTGAATTCAGCCCTGAGCCCAAAAAGCACTGCAGGTAATGAAAAAACCTATAGACAGCTAAAGGCTTAATCTCAAGGCATACTTAGAGTATAGTAAAAAACATACACCAGACATTTGGTGATATCTAATAAAGTTAAATTGTATATTTGTGCAACGTTATCTCTTTTAATATATGGCTGTGACTTTGAATCAATTTCCTCAGGTGACAAGTTATTTGAAAATAGCTGCTCTTCCCACTTTAATTCATCTCTCTGCGTGAGTAAAACTTCAAACAGTTACTTCAAATAAGTTGCAGACCACCTAATGCTTTTGTTTTTTTTTTAATCCTACTGACCTTGTGTGGAAGCCGAGAATAATATTTTATAATGGAATTCAGAGGCGTATTGAGAGCGGAGAGAGAGTTTATAACTCTGTGAGTGATGGAATACTGAGTGAGACCTGCTTTACTCATATACAGCAGACGAGGGGAGACTTTGTTTTCTTCAGAACCTATCTTCTTTTTTTTTAGCTTTTCATTTTTGAGCACCAATAATCGACAATAAGCTCTTATTCAACAAAAATGCAATCAGGAATATTGTACAAATAATGAACAAAATTGGGCTGGAATAACAAACATTATTTATTCAATGTTTTATTATTATTTATTAATTTATTTAACCATTTAAAAAAAAAATATCAGTAAGAGGGTTCTTAACGTTCAACTAAACTAAATT
>NW_015506013.1:120042-153641 GCF_001515645.1 Sinocyclocheilus grahami
ATTATTATTATTATTATTATTATTATAGTTTGATCAGTTTTAAAATGTCAAAAAGCATGCTTAGTATGCATTATTGGGTGGCAATCATACCTCCTCCTACGATAGCTTCATTTATTTCATGTTATTCGTCTGGGGGTCATCATGCCACATTTTTTTCTTTTCTTTTGTGATCTTAATTGTTTCAGTAAGTAGAAGAAACAGTTTGACAGCATTCGTTCAGCTGCAGTAGCAGTGCAACAAAGCAGAGCAAATAAGTTATATGTCTTTGACATCAAATGCTCAACTCAAAGACTTACAAGCACATCGTAACGTCAAGGGCCCTGAAACAATTCACATGCCATAAAATATTTTCCTTTTCTTCTTTTCTAAGAAGATCTCTCAGAGATATAACACCGTTTAATGAGTCTGATTGGATTATGTTGTGTATGTGCTTCAGTTCATTGTTTTGCGTATGTAAAGGAAGCAACATTTAACCACACACCTGTTCATTTCATAAGCCATCTGGACTTGTTTGCATTATTTCTAGCGTGTCTCTACAATCAAAACTGTGGCTCATGTATGAAAAACTACACATGCTAACGATATGTAAATACATAATATGCATATTTAGCTCATAAGCACCATGCACACAGTTTTGTTTTTCAGTCCTAAATCCTGTGTGCCATAACTCCACTTCTCTGCAATTATTTGTCAGAAAAACTGTAGACAAACAGTGAAAGTGAGGATTTTCTTGTATAAAGATGCCAGCTGACTGTGTAGATCCATCAGAGTGCTGTTCCTGGAAAGCTCTGGGGTCACTAAACTGCTTCCTCTCAAACATGTGATGTCACCCCTGCTGTCAGAACCCTAATATGGGCAGGAGATGTAAGCTTCTATACAATGTAGACCTGAATTCAGCCCTGAGCCCAAAAAGCACTGCAGGTAATGAAAAAACCTATAGACAGCTAAAGGCTTAATCTCAAGGCATACTTAGAGTATAGTAAAAAACATACACCAGACATTTGGTGATATCTAATAAAGTTAAATTGTATATTTGTGCAACGTTATCTCTTTTAATATATGGCTGTGACTTTGAATCAATTTCCTCAGGTGACAAGTTATTTGAAAATAGCTGCTCTTCCCACTTTAATTCATCTCTCTGCGTGAGTAAAACTTCAAACAGTTACTTCAAATAAGTTGCAGACCACCTAATGCTTTTGTTTTTTTTTTAATCCTACTGACCTTGTGTGGAAGCCGAGAATAATATTTTATAATGGAATTCAGAGGCGTATTGAGAGCGGAGAGAGAGTTTATAACTCTCTGTGAGTGATGGAATACTGAGTGAGACCTGCTTTACTCATATACAGCAGACGAGGGGAGACTTTGTTTTCTTCAGAACCTATCTTCTACAGTTACTTCAAATAAGTTGCAGACCACCTAATGCTTTTGTTTTTTTTTTAATCCTACTGACCTTGTGTGGAAGCCGAGAATAATATTTTATAATGGAATTCAGAGGCGTATTGAGAGCGGAGAGAGAGTTTATAACTCTGTGAGTGATGGAATACTGAGTGAGACCTGCTTTACTCATATACAGCAGACGAGGGGAGACTTTGTTTTCTTCAGAACCTATCTTCTTTTTTTTTAGCTTTTCATTTTTGAGCACCAATAATCGACAATAAGCTCTTATTCAACAAAAATGCAATCAGGAATATTGTACAAATAATGAACAAAATTGGGCTGGAATAACAAACATTATTTATTCAATGTTTTATTATTATTTATTAATTTATTCAACCATTTAAAAAAAAAATATCAGTAAGAGGGTTCTTAACGTTCAACTAAACTAAATTATGTCCATCTTTGGGAGAAGATAAAACCAGTTTAAAACCCTGATTTGTGTGATGTTGTAAGTTACTATCGATAAAACATAAATAAACATCAAAATTAACCATACCAAATCTATGAAATTATAAAAATTATATAATTCACAATTACATATACTTTATTATAAGTTCATACAATTTTATTTTATTAAGCACCACCTTTCACTGCAAATAATGAACAAAATTGGGCTGGAATAACAAACATTATTTATTCAATGTTTTATTATTATTTATTAATTTATTCAACCATTTAAAAAAAAATGTCAGTAAGAGGGTTCTTAACGTTCAACTAAACTAAATTGTGTCCATCTTTGGGAGAAGATAAAACCAGTTTAAAACCCCGATTTGTGTGATGTTGTAAGTTACTATCGATAAAACTTAAATAAACATCAAAATTAACCATACCAAATCTATGAAATTATAAAAATTATATAATTTACAATTACATATACTTTATTATAAGTTCATACAATTTTATTTTATTAAGCACCACCTTTCACTTACAATTGAATAAATAATAACAAATAAAATAAAATAAAATTAAGTGTGAAATGCTTTAAAATGTGTGAGGCCCAATGCAGTACCCTATTTGTATGCTGTTTCTGTTTTCGTTCAAGCAAAGTGTAATAGCATATGCTGTACATTAAGCTATCAGTAGGGGTTAGCTAATTTGGGTCCAAATGATGGCTTGTAGCTATTAAATAAACTTATATTTACACTCGTCAAACTTACTATTAAAGTAAAATATTTGTTTGTTAATTTTGCTTACAATAATTTGGGTAGCAGGGTTGAATGGTTGGGATTTATGAATGCAGAAAACACAGTGCAGTTTGTGTAAGAACTGAAAAAAATTAAAATGAGATGATTTACTTGTCTTCCAGCCATGCTGTAGGAAAGCTCCAAATTATGTTATTTCTTATAACCAAATTCATAGCGGATGCCAGTATAGCCAGATTCCTGCTGAGCCTCAATAATTTACAGCTAAACAGAACCATGCAAACTACAGTACCAACAAACTTATCCTCCAGCCTAGAGAGAAAAAATGCCACTTAACTTTACTTTCTAAACTCACAAGCGTTTATATCATCTCGAGGAAGTCACACATTGTAATTTCTCTCGCTTTAATGATGCAGGCAGTGGCTTGTATGACAGCACAGTCCATTCGGTTTTGATGCATATACTGCAGCCACCCACCGATGCCTGTTTTAGGTTTTAAGGGTTTAATTCATCCTGCTGGCCCATTTAAGTTCAGACCAGGCCTCAGTGCACCTCAAACTCATAATGACATGGTGGCCTGATATGCTACATGGTAATGGCCTATTAAGAAAAACAAGCAGCACTATAATTTCTGCTAACATAGAAGCATGGGGTGATTAAAATGAACATAATTTTACTTAAACCAAGAAAACCCAGGCTGCAATATGATTATGTATGCTTTTAGAAATCTGTGTCACTTTTGATAGCATGGCACATAAGTCTTTTTAAAACCGACTATAAAAAAATGCTTATATGTTTAGTGGAATGGTGTACTATACCATAGAACCCACAGTAAACATGTTTTCTTTCTTCCAGTCTTTTTCTTTTTTTCCTCTCTTGTGAGTGTACTTTGCAACTACGGACATAATTATAAATTTACGATATGTCGCGCCACAACGCCCGCTGCCAATATTTTACAACTTACGAGTGAGCATTTCAAGTGTTTTATGCTCCTCTCCAGACTTTGATAGGCAAAAATTACTGTCTTAGTTAGGATTGATCTCCTTTATGAGTTTTTGGAGGCTGAGACCTCAACAACACAGCTTGGCCTTGCTGAAAGCACCCACCGGAGTACCATAAGCAGTGATCGCAGTGCACAGAACCAAGACAAAGAGGCTAAAGGCCCTATATTTATGGCTCAGGGTTCCAGCAACAGCGAAAGAGAGCAAGGAGTATATTTCAGTGACTGCTTTGGAGCTCTGATGACAGCAGGAATAGAGGAAACTGTATTTTATCAAAGACAAGCTCCTGCGACGGTTCATTCTTATTCTAAAAGATACAGACTCTTTCAACAGGTAACAATCTACGCATTAAGATGTCATTCCAGGCCTGGCGTTTCTTGTTTAGCATTTAAAGAAAGATGTTGCATTTGAAATCCTTTTCTTTTTCTTTGTAGCATGAAAACATTTTTTTCTTTGGGTTTTTTATGTTGAATACACCCAATGGCAAACCTTTATCCAAATATAGTGTTATTTTTTTCATAGTTTGAGTCATAGCTTGATCTTTTGAGGCAAATTTCATCTTTTAGTCAAGTTTAGTCTGACAAAAATTGCATGTAATTGTAGTAAAGTATAACATTATACAGAAAGTGCTAAATTAAACCAAACACAAATTTACAAGGGAAAAGTATTATGAAAACCTGAGCTCCTGAAATATAATAATAATAATAATTATTATTATTATTATTATTATTATTAAATGTTATTTTAATTTTACTTATTGCATTTTAATATTTAGAAGTTTTTTCTCTTCATATATTTGTAAACCTATGGTTTAATTTAAATAGTGACAGAATCTTTATTTTTGGGTGATTATTTGACATCCTTATGCCCCATTTTTATGTTTGTGTTCACTGTTGACAGAAAGTGCTAAATTAAACCAAACACAAATTTACAAGGGAAAAGTATTATGAAAACCTGAGCTCCTGAAATAACATAATAATAATAATTATTATTATTATTATTATTAAATGTTATTTTAATTTTACTTATTGCATTTTAATATTTTGAAGTTTTTTCTCTTCATATATTTGTAAACCTATGGTTTAATTTAAATAGTGACAGAATCTTTATTTTTGGGTGATTATTTGACATCCTTATGCCCCATTTTTATGTTTGTGTTCACTGTTGATAATCTATGTTCGTTAACGAAGATTCCTGTCTGCAATTTTGCATTTTAGCTGGGTGCGGTTTGCATTTAACTGGTTTGAAAGGAAAAATTGTGCAGTAATTTTGTTGACGAGATTAGCATTGTATATGTACAAAACACAAACTTTTGTTTGTCAGTAATAAAGAAGGATGATTAAAAGGCTTGGGCCGATGCCTGGAAATATAACAACACACAATACGTATGTGGTTGTCATTGAAGATGTGTTAAGTCGGCGAGTCCATGAAAATCTGTCATTGTCTCATTCCCAGGTTTATTTCACTACCTCAGTTCCTTCTACAGACTTGAAACGGTGTCTTGTTCATGTCACAAATGTCTTCTTGCACAATTACAGGGAAAACTCAATTCTGTATTAATGTTCAGGGAAAAAATGTGCCCGGTTGACTGATTAACAGAGTGAATATCCTTCATTTCGTTCTAACACTGCAAGAAATGTCTAATCAGGACCCTGTCACCAGTCAGCATCTCCAGACGAGCCGTAATTCAGCCACCCTGCCGCTACCTGTGCTTTGATCAATCTGTGAATTATGCCCTGTCCTCTGGGAGCCACCAAATTTTCACCGGCTTTAAAATCATATTCCACTTGGAGATATAAAAGATGTATAGTGGCCAGGCGGCACTGTGTTCTGCAGGGTGTCCGGTAAAGATAACACGACCACTTCCTCCCATGAAGAGGGAAAAGCGTTCATTAGAATATAGTATACTGGTGTCCTGCTTTCGCTGTGAAAAATAAAAATCACAACAATAATAAGCTGAAGGGCAGAAGGTACATCCTTGATCTTTTTTATCTTCTCTGTCCTGATTAACAATTTAATTACATTTTAAACAGTCTGTATATTTCAAAGCACAGTAAACTCTGCACAACTTGTATTTTACTTTGCATTAAATGGAACTTCTGTGGAGTTTGTGGCTGATAGTTATGTTTCTTGCTATTTAGATGCAAAACAGTTCATTATAGGTGTAATGAATGTGTGAGCCCATTTGCATCTGATGAAAAAAATATAAGGCCGTGTTACAATAGGTAATTTCAGCAACATTGCCTGCATCTGCTTTCAGCCTGATATCAAAAGTTAAAGTTCTTCAATGCATATACTTGTGAATAGTTTGCATCGCACTGATGGTTTGCTTATAATTACAAAACTAAATCAGGCCGTACCTGCAGGGAAGCTTGGCTCGGTTAGACAGCTGTCTAATGCACAAAAAAGGCAGATCACTGCAGCTTTATGCACAAAATAAACACATTTAGCTGAAGTCTAAGAGGCACTTTGAAACAGAATATCTGATAGAAAGGAGAACACAAATAATTGCATGGGGTTTGTGTATTGTAACTAGAGAAAAAGTGTTTTCTTTTCAAGTAATCATAAAGCTGTCTAAGAAAAAACTTTGTTGGGGATCTGCTAGTTCATTTCACTTTTTGCCAAATGGGGCAAGTTGTCACAATGAAACATGCAATTAAACCTCAGAATAAGCTCAATTTAAAAGATAAAACTATTATGAATTGCAAAACAATACATAAAACAGCCTGCAAGCATGAAAAGATGTGCCATGGAAAAATATAATTCCATCATCAGTTCATTTGTTTGTTTTTTGGTCTTTCATTTGTGCATTTTTTAATTTGCTTGTTTGTTTATTAATAGAACTCTAGCATCGTGCGAAAGGAAGTCTTTCTCATCTTGACTGGATAGTCAGTCTCAGTGATGATACTCTGTGATAGTTTGTAGTTGAGAGTCTATAGTTACATCAGCAGACATTATTGATTCCTTTTCCTCCAGCTGTCTTTGTAGTTTTCAAAGTCCATACCATATGGAGAAGCAACACAGGATGCAATATAAGAAATAACTGTATGGCACAGTGTAAATGTCAAAATGTTCTCCTCTTTTACAATGTTTGTTGGTTCATGGTAAAAGTGAACTCACCATGTACATAGAACTAACTTTCCCAAATAGAGTTGAATAGAAAAATTAACATGAACAAAGAAGGTCACAAAATGTAACTAATTTAGCTATTTGATTATTAACCTAAATATTTCTTATATTCATTTGATATTTCAAACATCATAACATTTATATGATAAAAAAAATCCAAAAAGTAAATTTTTAGGCTTAAATTTGGCTTGAATCTCATATTTTCAACATAGTCTCTGACTTTTGGACCGCACTGTATAATGAGCATGAATGCCATTATGTTCTTGAACGTGCATAGACGGCAGTAATTTCCCATCTCTCCTTGTTCATAGAAATTTGATGTACTAATGTACAAAATGAGAATGTGTTTTGAGGAAAATAGGGAAAAGCGTTCATTAGAATATAGTATACTGGTGTCCTGCTTTCGCTGTGAAAAATAAAAATCACAACAATAATAAGCTGAAGGGCAGAAGGTACATCCTTGATCTTTTTTATCTTCTCTGTCCTGATTAATAATTTAATTTTATACAGTTTGAGTATTTCAAAACACTGTAAACTAGTAGAAAAAAAACTCCACACAACTTGTATTTCGCTTTGCATTAAATGGAACTTCTGTGGAGTTTGGGGCTGATAGTTGTTTCTTTTGCTATTTAGATGCAAAACAGTTCATTATAGGTGTAATGAATGTGTGAGCCCATTTGCATCTGATGAAAAAAATATAAGGCCGTGTTACAATAGGTAATTTCAGCAACATTGCCTGCATCTGCTTTCAGCCTGATATCAAAAGTTAAAGTTCTTCAATGCATATACTTGTGAATAGTTTGCATCGCACTGATGGTTTGCTTATAATTACAAAACTAAATCAGGCCGTACCTGCAGGGAAGCTTGGCTCGGTTAGACAGCTGTCTAATGCACAAAAAAGGCAGATCACTGCAGCTTTATGCACAAAATAAACACATTTAGCTGAAGTCTAAGAGGCACTTTGAAACAGAATATCTGATAGAAAGGAGAACACAAATAATTGCATGGGGTTTGTGTATTGTAACTAGAGAAAAAGTGTTTTCTTTTCAAGTAATCATAAAGCTGTCTAAGAAAAAACTTTGTTGGGGATCTGCTAGTTCATTTCACTTTTTGCCAAATGGGGCAAGTTGTCACAATGAAACATGCAATTAAACCTCAGAATAAGCTCAATTTAAAAGATAAAACTATTATGAATTGCAAAACAATACATAAAACAGCCTGCAAGCATGAAAAGATGTGCCATGGAAAAATATAATTCCATCATCAGTTCATTTGTTTGTTTTTTGGTCTTTCATTTGTGCATTTTTTAATTTGCTTGTTTGTTTATTAATAGAACTCTAGCATCGTGCGAAAGGAAGTCTTTCTCATCTTGACTGGATAGTCAGTCTCAGTGATGATACTCTGTGATAGTTTGTAGTTGAGAGTCTATAGTTACATCAGCAGACATTATTGATTCCTTTTCCTCCAGCTGTCTTTGTAGTTTTCAAAGTCCATACCATATGGAGAAGCAACACAGGATGCAATATAAGAAATAACTGTATGGCACAGTGTAAATGTCAAAATGTTCTCCTCTTTTACAATGTTTGTTGGTTCATGGTAAAAGTGAACTCACCATGTACATAGAACTAACTTTCCCAAATAGAGTTTAATAGAAAAATTAGCATGAACAAAGAAGGTCACAAAATGTAACTAATTTAGCTATTTGATTATTAACCTAAATATTTCTTATATTCATTTGATATTTCAAACATCATAACATTTCTATGATAAAAAAAAATCCAAAAAGTAAATTTTTAGGCTTAAATTTGACTTGAATCTCATATTTTCAACATAGTCTCTGACTTTTGGACCGCACTGTATAATGAGCATGAATGCCATTATGTTCTTGAACGTGCATAGACGGCAGTAATTTCCCATCTCTCCTTGTTCATAGAAATTTGATGTACTAATGTACAAAATGAGAATGTGTTTTGAGCCCAAATAGAGTTGAATAGAAAAATTAACATGAACAAAGAAGGTCACAAAATGTAACTAATTTAGCTATTTGATTATTAACCTAAATATTTCTTATATTCATTTGATATTTCAAACATCATAACATTTCTATGATAAAAAAAAATCCAAAAAGTAAATTTTTAGGCTTAAATTTGACTTGAATCTCATATTTTCAACATAGTCTCTGACTTTTGGACCGCACTGTATAATGAGCATGAATGCCATTATGTTCTTGAACGTGCATAGGCAGCAGTAATTTCCCTTTTCTCCTTGTTCATAGAAAGTACTAATATACAAAATGAGAATGTGTTTTGAGGAAAATAACCTCATCATTCCATATGACATTTTTAGGAAGGGCTAAATAGTCCATAAATTTGAACATAAAGTCATAAATGCCAGAATAAGGCAGAAAAGGGGAGAAAAGTTCAAATTGTAAATGTGCTGTGAATAATGAGATCTCCAGCTGAATGTGGGCAAGAAGGAGATAAAAGATGAGGGAAAGAAGGAGAGAAATTCGACTGTAAACAGTGGAAGGCAAAAGAAGGAAGGTAGAGTGAGAGAGAGAGAGGGAGTGAGAAAATCTCATAAAAGCACTGCTGCATATGACTACATTTATGCCGGTATACTGTATGTGGGAAAGGGACGGCAGGTTATGATTGAATGTGTTTTGAGGAAAATAACCTCATCATTCCATATGACATTTTTAGGAAGGGCTAAATAGTCCATAAATTTGAACATAAAGTCATAAATGCCAGAATAAGGCAGAAAAGGGGAGAAAAGTTCAAATTGTAAATGTGCTGTGAATAATGAGATCTCCAGCTGAATGTGGGCAAGAAGGAGATAAAAGATGAGGGAAAGAAGGAGAGAAATTCGACTGTAAACAGTGGAAGGCAAAAGAAGGAAGGTAGAGTGAGAAAGAGAGAGAGGGAGTGAGAAAATCTCATAAAAGCACTGCTGCATATGACTACATTTATGCCGGTATACTGTATGTGGGAAAGGGACGGCAGGTTATGATCGGATACAGAATGAACTGCTATGGTTTCATTGGGTTACATTAGCATACCACAACCCTGATCTCAGCCCCTCTAGGTTTATGTTTGGAATATGCATGTATATATTAAATGCTTGCTTTCGTTGTCACATAATGAAAGCAAATGTGCGGCAAATCTGATTCATAGAGTGATAAAGCATCCTTTCAGATGTAAGAATCATCTGAATACAATTACTATAAAATGAAATGTTATTGAGTCCTCATTCATTCAAGGATTTCATGGCTTTTTGAAGCATTATGAGAGCCACAGAAATATTTTCTGATATTACATAAGATAAAACACCAAGCTGAATACCTGAAGTCATTTGGTTATATACTGTATAATGCAAATTCATCTTTTTTTAAAGGAAGTGTAGTTATTAGTCTCTTATTGGCCTGTTTAGACAAGTCCTCCATAAAGCAAACAAAACAAGCCTTGCAGATTAATAAAATAACAAGTTTTACTTCAAATGTGGCTTCTTATTACAGAATTCAATTATTTAATAGTATTCTATACACTGACAAGGGCTATTTCGATTAGTATTGCATTATAAATATATAGTTCAGTCATGAAACTTTAGATGGCACATTCTGACGGGGTGTTAACGCAACTGATGATATTCAGAGAGTTAAACGACTTGGCACAAGCTGATTGGTTCATGCTGCATATGCAGCCAATGAGCTTACTACCTTGCATTTATATGGCTGGCTAGCATTCACTTGAGATTCCTGCAGCGTGCTTTCAGAGTTCTCTGAAACCCTCCACCTTCCCCAGCTCCACCTGTATAGATCTGCTACGGGTTATATTATATGCTATTTGTGCAGCAGCAGTATGTCTTAAATACTCATGGCACCATGGTGAGATGGCTTGAGGGACACAGATAAACCATATACTGTTGCATTCATGTGCTGATTCTCTTCACGTTTCATCAGTCAAACATTCCCATCTGCACGGTATTCAGCAACAGCGATAGTTGGATGCTTTTGGACATATAAGGGATTTCCCGTCATCGAGTATGAATAAAACATAAGTTACATGTGAGAGTTTAGCGCTGCGTGCTTTTTCATTTTGATATCACATATCACAACAGCCCTAATTAACACGATAACATGATATTACATTTTTTAAATACCACGATTATCTCAAATATATATGTATATTGTATATATGTATATTGTGACACCTCAATTAAGAGATTAAAATATTAGTTGTACTGATCTATTAAGAGATTAAAATATTAGTCATTATTGTTCTATTAAGAGATTAAAATATTTGTCACGTCACTTCAGTTCAGTTCAATTCATTACTTGCTTAACAGGCATGACAATTGTTACAATGTATTGCCAAAGCATAGTATTTACATTGAATCTAGAGATATGTACAGATATGTATTTAATAATAAAAAATAATAAATGCATGTATATTTTTTTTTTAATTGAGCAAATCAACATTTTAGAATTCTATATACAATTTAAAATTTAGAGTGGTGTGTGTGCATGTGTGTGTTTGTTGACGCATCACTGATTTTTTTGACTCCTCCCTCTTTTTGTGACAGGTATGTATCTTGCTGCTATTAAGATACAATCTCTTTTTTCCCCTTAAATATTAATAATAAATATTAAGTTGTGTTTTATTGTTTAACATTTTGAAGTCAGGGTAAAGTATTTCAAATTTTGGATAAAATTTCTTTCAAATTTTTTTCATAGTTAGGGCAGCTGGTGAGGAAGTGTTGCTCTGTCTCCATTTCTCCATGGTTACAGTATGGGCAGATGCGACTCTCTTTGGGCAGCCAGTTCTACTGATATCTGCCTGTCTCTAAAGTCAGAGTATCAGAGTATTGCTCAGTCTGTACCTTGTCATTTCTCTTCTTAATTCACAGTCTTTCACGGTACTCAGATATTATATTATTGTAGTTGCTATTGCTCTATTAAGAGTAGGGCAGTCAAGATATCAGATTTTTTACTACACTATTATCATGGCCAAAACAATGATGTATTGCGATATCTACAGAAATCTAGAAAAAGATATGAAAATATTATAATAAATAATAATTAAAATAACACATCTTATGCCCTCAGCAACGAGTATGACTTTTATTTTGAAATCTCATGGTTATCTCACAACAGCTCTAATTAACAATTACGAAATTTCCTTTTTTTTTAATATATATCATGATTATAGTCAAAAAAGATATATAGCAACACCCCTATTCTTTCTCTCTCTGTATATATATATATATATATTCTCAGAAAAAAGTGTCAAAATATAAACTCAAAATCGTGAGATGTAAACTCATGAATATTTTGAGAAAGTCGCAATTAACTTTTTATTTAAATTTTTTACTCCATGATGGAAAAAAATCCCAGTGAATAACTAAAAAGCATATGCCATATATTTATGTACATTTTTTAAATGAATGTGTTCAGTGGAAATGCTTTCATTATATAGGTTCAGCATGCACTCATTTGTCATTATTAGTTTTATGTAGCCAACATCAAATTAGCAAACAACATGATTATGCACTTCCAGACCTCCCTGATAATTGTAATACAATTATGTTGTGACTGGTCACTGTAGGCTTTTCTTCTGCTGTCAGAATCAAACAGAGACACATGCTTAGACAAAATGACAGAGGAAGAAAAGAAGAAAGAGGGAGTCTGAGCTAAAACAGAGCTTAACTGACAGTCTGAGCCAATGCTCAGTGATTTAGTCTTGTGTGTGGGAGCCTCTGGGCTCAGCGCTCATGGGATCATTGCACATTGTAATGCCCTGTGACACCAATGGAACTCTTTCTCCAAGGCCTTACAATTGGTGCTTGTCTCCTCAGTGTTGTGCAAATGTCTTCATTTCTCTCAGTTTCTGAGGGATGCTAATGTCTTTTTAAGTGGCCCGAATGCATTTCTATTTGTATTTGATAATTCCCCTAATGTAACGCTGTTTCTAGATTGTACAACATTTTGCAATGGAAGGTGTTGGGAAATTCTTTTAAGAGTTTTTCAACTAAACTGTCTGTGCTGAAGACAAATTGGCTTGTCCTTATTTCAAGTAGTGATCAATCAGCAGTGCACAATGATTGCTAAAGTTTTAATAAAACCTCACTTTGTTGCTCCTATATGGTTACAGTAGGTGACTTGTACTCATGTCATGTGATTAACGTTATTGGCTCTGCTGTTTTTTTTCCTATAACACCCACACTGAGTCGCTCAATAACTCACGCATTCATATTATGAACCATCTCATGTTCTCTCATCTCACTAGATTTGAAGCTCATAACAGCTCAATATAATTCATTCACCTTCATCAAAGGTTTCACAGTAATAATAACCATAATAACTTTTCTCACTCTCCTTCTGTTTTTCAGATGAGTTCAAGGCCTTTCTCAAGAAATTGCCAACAGATCATTTTTTAAACACCTCTGCTGTCTTAAAGTTCTGGACGTCAGATCTGGTCCTGCAGAGACGTTATGGTCTGCTGGAGGCGAGCACTAAAGTGGTGCTGGGAAAAGCCATCAAGATAGTGCGCAAACTCTTCACTCTCAGCAAGCGCTGTCCTACACAGCCAAAGATCAGCCTGCCTAGAGAAAGGTACGAGGCCATATGATCTTTTTTTTTTCAAATGCAACACATTTAAGGGGGGGGGGTCTTAATGTCTTTGATGTCATTGCAACACTACGTGGGGAAGTCGTGGCCTAATGGTTAGAGAGTCAGACTCGTAACCCAAAGGTTGTGGGTTTGAGTCTCGTACTGGCAGGGATTTGTAGGTGGGGGGAGTGAATGTACAGCGCAATACCATGACTGAGGTGCCCTTGAGCACGGCACCAAACCCCCAACTGCTCCCTGGGCGCCGCAGCATAAATGGCTGCCCCCTGCTCCGGGTGTGTGTTCACGCTGTGTGTGTGCGTGCTTTGGATGGGTTAAATGCAGAGCACTTGTCATGTCACGTCACATTTAAGGTAGCATGTACAATGTGAGTTTCAATTAAATGTATAGTTCATCCAAAACCCGAAACTACATCATTAACTTTTTACTTTTTTTGAATATGAAAACAAAAAGTTGCCAGATATCTGAAAAGACAGATGAGAAATGAGGCTGGAGGATTTTAAAGATTTAAAATTTAGGCCGCATTTAAACTGTAGGTCTTGATGCCCAATTCCAATTTGTTAACTATGTCCCCTTTTTATTTTTTGACAACCAGTTTACATCTTCTTTTAAAAGTGACCCATATACAATATCTGCATTTACACAACTTAAGTTAGATGTACTGACCCAGAAAAGTGTTCACCTGAGTTGACGTCATTTGCCGCCATCACTTTTTCCAATTTGTCCGCTTACATGGCAGACACAAATGCATGTATCGAAATCCTTGTGTCTGTTTTTTCCTGCTTACATGTTCGTGGGTCATATCCGATCTGTGCCCCATCTGAGAAAAAAATCGGAATAGGGTCACTTGAACCATGTAATGTAAATGCGGCCTTGGACTTGTGGTGCCCATATAGAGTGAAAGTTTCTGAAGAGTGGTCAGTGTGTGCACTCTATAATCAAGAGCTCCAAGCAAGTGACAGGTTGTAGTTAGCATCCTTCAGTTTGAAGACTTTCACTAGTCAAAAGTATTTTCGTGAAATTCTCAAGTGATGTCTTCAGTGCACTGAAAATAAAGATTAAAAACAGGGTGACTTTTCTTAAAAGAAAACAACTTGTGCATTCATAGTTTTATAGTCACAAATTCTAGGGTTAATTTCATTGCAAACAATCATCTTCTCCTGCCTGCTGAGGCACAGGCTCAAGCTTTCGTCCAGCGAGGTGGTACGCATACGGGAAGCGCTCCAGAGTTTCAACGCCAAGCTCCCCAACTCCACCGAGTCAGAACTCAGCCAGCTGTGCAGCTAGCTCAAATGAGGCTCTGTTGCTCATTTTTGCCTGCCTGTGAGAATGTATTTGTAAATGTGATGAGAGAGAAAGGGAAAATAAATATATTGTCAGTGTGCGTGTAAATGTTTGTGGATGAGATTGTCTTTGAATCCTCTTCCTTTGGGCAGCAATTGTAAGAAGCAGAATTTTTGATTGTGACTGATACAGGAGCGTACCTTAGAAGCCGTATGTTCCCAGAATATTCCCTTGCTGGGAAAACCTTGTTGGATCTAGCCTACAGTCAAACTACTTAGTGTCTTTGAGTAAGGGTTCCTTTTGAGACGATGGGGATTTTAACTAAGTGATTCATGAAAAAGAACATTTTAAGTGAGAATATATAGCTACGATTTCTTAGCACATATGTGCTAAAGTTGTAGTTATTCTTGGTGATGTCATTGTTCAAGACGAATCCAGAGAATCGATCTATTCCGATGTAAAGTGTCAGAGCACAGTGGTCCAATGGTTATAACAATCAGCAAAGAATCAAATGTGCTTTTCTATTTTATCTGGAGTCGCAAATCCTGTATTGTGAGATATGTATATATGTACTTAATGTGGGACTGAATTGCCAGAATGTTGAATAGAATTTCCTTTGTATTCCAGAGATATTGCTAAACCAAAAGGTAAACATGAAAGCAAATTGAATGGCAAAATTTCTTTACTGTTTTTTTTTATGTTCACTGAAATCTCTTTTGAGAAGGCAACCTTAAGGTTGCAGTACATACTTACAATATTGTTTTGAACAGGTTTGTGGGCTGCTTTGTAAATACTACTCATCTCATTCAAGACATGAAAAGCTTCACATTGCTTCTTGGATATATACAGATAAACACCCATATTTGTACTTTTTTGAAAGTGCAAAGACCAAAAAAAAACACACTTCAACACAAAACAATTGCCTTACGAAGTGAAGTCTCTGTTCTGATATCAAAGCACACCTGGCTGTATGTCTCTCTCTTAAAGAAAAAAAAGAAAAAATTATCTTTCTTTTTTTTCCTCAATACTAAATTCTAATTTCAATTACAGTGACCTCTAATCTGTAAATGTCAGTTTTTTTTTATTGCCGTATTATATGAGGAGTGCATTACATGTTATCTATGTGCAAATACAGAGCAAAATATTTGCATCACCTGGTTCAATAGCTTTGTTTTCCACAACATTTCCCTGCTTTTCTATTAAACATATGATGATGTGAAGACGCATAACTGTAATACATGAATTAATTTAGTATCTCTACATCTAGAGGCAATTATTTCCATTCAGCATTTAATAACCATACATGTACTGCTTAAGTGTTCTTGATTAAGTTACTTGGGTTGTAGCATTTGTCAGCACAAACAACCACAGAATTACAGCCTTTGACAACACAGAGCATTTATTACTGCTTTTTATATAAAACTGGAATGTGTGGAAATGTCTGTGAAAATTGCGTATATGCATCAACATAAAAAAAACGATCAGTTTTCTGTCAAGATAAGATGGATCGCTCAATATATGGGGAGCAACTTTTACAGCGCTACATAAAAAAAAAACCCAGAATAAAATAATTGCAATTTATGTGGTTGTCATGGAGAGCTGTAGGACCTTCACATTGTCTGTCACGATATATCTGTGACTCAACTGAGAAGGGGAAAAACATTCTCGCTAAATTCAGAAGATGGAAATCACAGGGAGTCTGTAAATATGAGTTGTTTATCTTAATGTCTAAGACAGGAATCAGTTTTCGCACCTTCAACAAATTGTCAAGACAGTGAAAGGCATCTAATCAATCAAAACAGCCCTGTGTAAACTGGCATAGTCTCGTTCTTGAGAAACAGAGAGTTTAAACTAAACTGCCTGACGTTACAATGTATTTTTGGTAACACTTTATAATAACTTTCATAAATTTACTTATAAACAATACTAACATATATAATGTATACTACCGTCCAAAGGTTTGGGATTGGTGCGATTTTTTAAAATAACTTTTTCAAATAAATCTGTTAGTGTCTTATGCTTTAACTCTTTTCTATTTTAATATACTTGATATATTTTAAAATGTAATTTATTCCTTTGATGGCAAAGCTGAATTTTCAGCTGTCATTATTCCAGTCTTCAGTGTCAAACTATCTTTCAGAAATGTTTTTTTTTCTTGTTATTATTAATGTTGAAAAGAGTTGTGCTGTTTTATATTTTTGTGGAAACCATGATATATTTTTTTCTGAGATTCAGCTGCATTTATTTTAAATGGAAATCTTTTGTGACATTGTAAATGTCTTTATTGCCACTGTCAATTTAAAAAAAAAAGAACTCTTACTGACCCCAAACTTCTGAACTATAGTGTACATTAAAGTTATGAATATTAATTTCATGTGTATAATGTAATCTATTAACAAGTGATATTTTAGGTATTATGTAGGCATACTATACTGTTCAAATATGTATTATATAAAAAGATATGAAAGTTATTAAATAGTGTCACCTATTTATCTCATGGACATGTGAGATATGAATCATCTTTTTAGTTTGTTTGTTTTTTCCCCCCCAAACTAATATATTTCTGATTAAAATTGCTCTAGCCATCATGGTATCATTCTTGTTTACACAACTTAAGTTAGATGTACTGACCCAGAAAAGTGTTCACCTGAGTTGACGTCATTTGCCGCCATCACTTTTTCCAATTTGTCCGCTTACATGGCAGACACAAATGCATGTATCGAAATCCTTGTGTCTGTTTTTTCCTGCTTACATGTTCGTGGGTCATATCCGATCTGTGCCCCATCTGAGAAAAAAATCGGAATAGGGTCACTTGAACCATGTAATGTAAATGCGGCCTTGGACTTGTGGTGCCCATATAGAGTGAAAGTTTCTGAAGAGTGGTCAGTGTGTGCACTCTATAATCAAGAGCTCCAAGCAAGTGACAGGTTGTAGTTAGCATCCTTCAGTTTGAAGACTTTCACTAGTCAAAAGTATTTTCGTGAAATTCTCAAGTGATGTCTTCAGTGCACTGAAAATAAAGATTAAAAACAGGGTGACTTTTCTTAAAAGAAAACAACTTGTGCATTCATAGTTTTATAGTCACAAATTCTAGGGTTAATTTCATTGCAAACAATCAGCTATGTAACGAAGATGCCCTCAAAAGAAAGTTACGAACTTCACTGATATTTGGCCAAGTCTGAGATCTGAACAGAAATAATTCCAGAAATGCAATTCTTACTAAAAGTAATTCCAGAAATGCAGTTCTTCGTGTTCTATTCAGTTTGTTTAAATGATAATAAAGGAAAAATATTTTAACTGATGACTGATTTCAGAGGAGTTTTTCATCAAAATAGAAGATTCACATAAGAGATAACCAGTACTAAATCATTGAACCAAGTTGAACCAAGATGCATCTGTCTGAGTCAACATTAATGTGTGAGAACTGCTTAGTGGTTTATTTAACTGCCTGAATGGCATCTTGACATCAAAGGCTCTAATGAACAAGAAGTACATGTTACATTAGTGGATTTATAAGATTATTAATAAACTCAACAGTCCAGGACAAAAGGATGCCTGATGAAAAGAAATCTCACAGGGAGGCAGCCAACAGAAAGGGCATGTGATGCAAGACATTTTATTTATGTATGCATGGCATTACGTATGCGTCAACAGTTGTGAAGTGAGTAGGAAGATAATGGATAGCCCATGGAGTTGGAGCATTTATTTAAGTGACTTGTCTCTCGTTAAATTGGATGAAAGAGAATAAAAAGAATGCACACGCATCCCCAAAGGCTTTTAAGACTCACTTCCTCTACTGGTTAAGAACAATTTGCATTTGTCAAAGAACGGGCCATCAGCACTCGATTAATATTCGTATCAATCAGCAAGAGGAAATGAATGCCTCATTTACCACAAAGAAAATAAGGCCGATGTCAAGTCTTCACTGAACAATTTTAACATGTTAGTGAACAATTTTTCATGTCAGCGAAGCCCAGATTTCTTTCGATTTCATCTTTATTTAGTAAAGCCAAGCCTGTCATTTTTTCAGGAACTAATCTTGTCCGTAATTATCACCTTCTTTCTTGCAGGACTCTGGGTTTTTGGCTCAACAAAGCGCAGTCTCTGTTGTACTGCAGCGAGCATGGTGTGTACAGCACCTTCTCTGAGGAAATGCAGGGCTGCATCTGCGCCACTGAGCAACGCACTGTCTGCCAGGGCAACGTGCCATGTAAGGTGGGTGAGGGGACCCTCTGCTCGTCCTGCGCCCCAGACAACATCACCCGCTGTGGCACATGCCTCCCAGGCAGCATCCTCTATTTGGGATTCTGTCGTCCCAACATTGCCAACTCTTTGGACCACTACGTCAACTTTGACTTTGACATGCCGGACGCAGAAATGCGTTACCTCCTCCAAAGGCTCGACAGCCGCATGGAGGTCCACGCCATCTACATCAGCAACGACGTGCGTCTGGGCAGCTGGTTCAATCCGGCGTGGAGAAAGCGCATGCTGCTCACCCTCAAGAGCAACAAGAACAAGTCCAACCTCATCCACATGCTGATGGGGATCTCTTTCCAGATCTGTTCCACCAAGAACAGCACGCTGGAACCCGTGCCTGCAATCTATGTCAACCCCTTCGGGGGCAGCCACTCCGAGAGCTGGTTTATGCCCATCAACCAGCAGGAATTCCCAGACTGGGAAAGAACTAAATTGGACGCCTCACTCCAGTGCTATAACTGGACCCTCGCTCTTGGCAGTAAGTGGAAGTCCTTCTTCGAAACTGTGCACATTTACCTGCGCAGTCGCATAATCACAGACGATCCCACCGCCAACGAGACGCTTTTTTATGAGCCACTGGACCTGGATGACCACTCGGCCAACCTGGGCTACATGAAAATCAATAGCCTGAAGGTCTTTGGCTACAGCATGCACTTTGATCCAGAGGGAATCAAGGACCTGATCCTGCAGTTGGACTACCCGTACACGCAGGGTTCGCAGGATGCGGCCTTCCTGATGCTTCTGGAGATGAGGGACCGCATTAACCGGCTCTCTCCGCCAGGAGCCCAGCCGCTGGACCTCTTCTCCTGCCTGCTGAGGCACAGGCTCAAGCTTTCGTCCAGCGAGGTGGTACGCATACGGGAAGCGCTCCAGAGTTTCAACGCCAAGCTCCCCAACTCCACCGAGTCAGAACTCAGCCAGCTGTGCAGCTAGCTCAAATGAGGCTCTGTTTAAAAAAAAAAGAACTCTTACTGACCCCAAACTTCTGAACTATAGTGTACATTAAAGTTATGAATATTAATTTCATGTGTATAATGTAATCTATTAACAAGTGATATTTTAGGTATTATGTAGGCATACTATACTGTTCAAATATGTATTATATAAAAAGATATGAAAGTTATTAAATAGTGTCACCTATTTATCTCATGGACATGTGAGATATGAATCATCTTTTTAGTTTGTTTGTTTTTTTCCCCCCAAACTAATATATTTCTGATTAAAATCACTCTAGCCATCATGGTATCATTCTTGTTTATGTGCACAGTTGACTGAGAAAGCTATTACATTTTTCTGTGCAAAGTCATGAGATGAAAATTCATTATTCACTGAGGCTCTGACCATCTACTCAGATTGTGCTGTACCTATTGTAATACACTCTCATGTCAAAGTGAACATACTAATATCTAATCCAGCTATTTTTGGGATTCTAGTTTAAACAATTTAAGCTTTCTTTAAGCAGATTTCATGTTAACGTCCACCAAATATCTAAAACTGTACTCTGTACTTCATTTGAGGCTTTTACCTTCAACACAGCTCTCAGATTATTTACTGTAACAGTTACAAGCAGCTTTATTTTCATTTCTTTGGGAATTCACCAAGGGTTTTATTCTGATATTGCTTCTCAGATACACAAGATTATGCTTTTCTAGAAACATGTCAAATGTGACCTACTTTCAGGCTTTTTCTGCACGCTGTTTCAGTGACTTAAAAATAAAATGTGAGGTTTTTCAGATTCCAGGAAAGCGTTTGAAACCCATTCCTTATTAGCATATAATAAATTTATTTAGCAAAAAATAAATCCTCTAATGTGCACAGTAATGCTGTGGCAAGGGGGCAAAAAATTATTTGTAGTGAAATCATTGTATTAATTAATTTCAGACTGTAGTTATTTACCGAGCATGCTCTGAAACAAAATGGCATGTTGTCAAGTGAATTCAGCTCCTGGAGTTTGAGGTATCCGTTAGCGTCATACTAGTCGCTGAGTGAACTTACACATCAGGACTCCTCGAAAACCTCAGAAAGGAAGGATATTTCAGCCCTGTACTTAATTCCAGTTGCAATCAACTTCCCTCTCATCCTATCTTTAAACTTCATTTCTGTGTTGAGGATAGCCAGACACCCATAACTGTATATCTGTATGAACACAGCATTCCAGACAGCTTTACCATGCTGTAAACATCAAGTGACTGAAATTGTATCTCTGTATCTCTCATAAACAGCCTGTACATCCACCTTTTTTATATAATATTCAAATAACATTTAATCTCACAGAGTTCAGTCCAGGGTCCTGCCTTCAGCCTCCATGCTTTGCCATAGTGCAACATATGTTTTTTTTTCAATGTCCCGAACCAAAGTGCTGAATGTAAATAGTCTGACTGCATCCATTTCTATGAGAGACAATGTAGCTCCGTTACGGGCGTGAGGTGCCAGCTTGAAGTATTGCAGAGGGGATTCTATATGTGGTGTATGATTCTGTACAGAGTCAGATATGGGCAGTGTGGTCGTGAAATGAAACATTATCTTTATACTCTTAAGATCATTTCTCTCTCTCTCAATGTTTTAACAAGATGTAAATGTTCTTATATGAATTAATAAAAGGATGAAACAATCCTCTCCCCCCATGGAGTCTAAATAAATGCTTTACTGGGTAAGTGCCATCTCCTTTTTACCATGAAGAGCATACTCTTTGATCTGTTATACAGCAACAGACGACCATTAAAAGATTAAATGTAGCCATTGTTTTCCATGGTACTAATCATTTACTTTTATGGAGACATTCATTTGTAGGCTAATTTCTAATAGGTTTTTAGAACAGCAGTTTTCTATTTAAAATAAACAAGGTCTGTAGTTCACAGGGTTGTCCCTTATTTGGAATTAAACTGAGAATATATTTTAAACTCCAATTTCTAAATTTAAATTTGAACTGATTTTATGTATATTACGCAACATAGGCTCACTGGGAAAAAAAACACCAACAACTTTTATTAATTTTCACACAAATTATGATTACAGCGGCAGATTATCGACTAATAAAGACTTATTTTCATGCAGTTCCTTGCACAATACTATGTTTATCAACTAATAAAGACTTATTTTCATGCAGTTCCTTGCACAATACTATGTTTATCGACTAATAAAGACTTATTTTCATTCAGTTCCTTGCACAATACTATGTTATGACCTCAAAACACTTTTACCATAGCACCTTGTTTGTTAACGAATACATTTAGTTGTTTGCAACACATAATCAGCACTATATATGTATGGCTATTCTGACATGGTAAACTTGTTCGACAGCACACCTGGTACAACACTGCACTTTCAATGCAGAACGCTCAGGAATGAGTCCTGTGAAATACGATTCACAATAAAACAACTCAAAGACTTATAAAAGCAAACTATGGCATGGTTAGTGAATCTGTTTTTATCTCATACTTGCTTTTGTTAATATTATGGGTTAATGTTTAGTGTAGGTGGAGCATTATTTTCAAATGTGATAGAGCATTAATCTTTTAGGGCCACTCACTGGGCATTTCATTTCCGAATTCTAGCAATATGTACAACAAACTTCAAATTAAAAAGTTACCAGATTCAGATAAATGTTTCGGATAAATCTGAATGCACTTTTGGCGCCACTCACTGGACATTTCATTTTGAAATTGTGATAAAAGTGGTATGAAGTGGTATGAAATATCATTCTGCAGAAATGTCGCACCAGGCATGTTTTTCAATGAGCCTGGGTTGATATTACAATAGCAAACAGGAAGCAGAAACATTAGAAATTCCCAGTGCAAATCCTCAATGACAATGATAATTCCCTTTCAGGTTTTAGGACTACAAACTGAAAAGGTTTATTAAATATAAGGGGACAGAACTGTTGCTGTATGTTTATGAGAGAGGCCATTCTGACCTCAGGGACTCTTTCCTACGACTCTATATGTCCCTGCTGGAACAGAAATCCTGTGAGGAAACAGGAAGATAAGCGAGTCAGGTAGTTCAAAATATAATCTGACTTCAACACACCACACCACAGAGCAAATAAATTCTTCCTGATTCTCCTCCAGTGTACGTTTGAGGATTCAAAGGCAGATAAAGAGACACCACAAACAGGTTTAGCACAACTGAGAACAGGAAGAAAGTTAACAAGACAGGTTTCCATGGGCATTGAGGGTGGATACACCGGCCTAGTTTATTTGTTCCATCTAAAACGGGGGTTTTAAAGAAATGAAAAGGTCAAAGCTGGTAGAGGAACCGAAGGAATTGGCACACCAGTTTCCTCAGCTTCAGCAGAGATGTGTGAATCGATAAGATGGTTGGGGGCTGACAGAATGACAGCCACCGGGAGTCCTGAAGGACATCCTGTGAGGGAGAAGAGAAGAGTAGGGTAGAAGAGAATCTGACAGGCCACTTTAATGAATAGTAATTATTTTTCAAAGGAAACAGCTCTGTGGGTTGTAACAGTGAAATCCGTTTCCCACTCGAGGAATGAAGATGTGATTTGTTACTCAGGCCAACAGCAGGTTTGAAGAAGCAGAATCCTGACACAGAGGGTTAAAGTCCAGAGCAATGAGTCATTTTGAAGAAAATCTCTTTTATTGTGACTGAAACTCTAAAATATCAGAATCGTCTAATAGATTTTGTCATTAACTGTCTTTATACAGGCATTAAAGAGACAGTTCACCCAAAAATGAAAACTCTCTTCATTTACTTTGTTGTTCTTCTAAATCTATATTGTATGTGATTAGCTAAGCACAAAAATGTCAAATCTGTTTTCTACGCATTTAATATGACTATGCATTATTATTATTTAAAAAATGACAAAATACTATATTGTAACAATACTATTGTATATACAATATACTACTATTATAAAATAAAAATCAGTACAATCCTAATAATAATATGTTTATATTTTATTTTATTTTACAGAACAAAAGTAAAATTACTAAAATTAATATTTATGGTCATCTTGATTTCTTTCGAACTGTAAAGCATAGAGCTTTTATTTGGGTGAAAAACTACAGGAGACGTTGAAGATTCTCTTTTGACAAAAGGTTTATAAACAATTCTCCTCAAAGTCATACAGGTTTGGAGTGACATGAAGGTGTTTAATGGAAGACCGAACATTTTATTTCTCAGTGAACTGTCCATTTAATGAGCTAAGCTGTCCTGGTATTATAATTAAGGTTCTCCTACTTGTCTTTGTCTCCTCTTACTTGATAACAAAAGTTATGCAAGATCTCCTATAGGAGACGGCGCTGTAAAAACTGTCTAATGTAATCCTAAGGCCAGCAGAAAGCACACGAACTGTGGATCCCCTCCCAAAAATAATGAAATAAAGGGTCTTTTTTGCAAGAGTCTTTCTTGATCTTCTTCTTTGCGCTCCAGGCTATGTGCAGCTGAGAAAGTGAGTGAGTAACTCCTTAATGGCTCTGGCTCATTCGAAGCTGTGCAGAAAGACAGCGAAAGCAGCATTGGGGGAAACTCTAATGTGTGTCTGGCCTTGAAACATGTTGTCTTTCAAGCATTCAAGTGTTTAATGATGGAACAGAAAACAGAATAATTGCATTTGCTGGTGTGCTGGATGCCACATTGTTTATTAGATGTGTGGTTTGGAATTCACGGTGTATAGGTAGCGTTCATCTAAAGTTTATTTTGCATTACATTTTCTCATCATAAGTTGATTGGGGACTCTCTGTCCTACTATGCATTACATGTGCAAATACTGCATTTTGTACAGAGAATTACAATGTACTTGATCTATACAATAATTTGGATGCTTTATTATTATCGTGCACAAGCAACAGAAAGCTAGACAGTTTATAAAGGCTTTTAAATCAAAAGCCTCAGGGTGAACTGAACGTAAACTTGTTGCGATCCGTATGTCACTGATAAGCTTGACACAGCATCTAGAAGTACAATAGCAATCATGCTCACATGTACTCCTGCAATGCTTTTGCATTCTTTGAATACTATTTCTTCCAACATGGGGAAGAGATGTTTTCAACTATAATTCAACTGCAATAAACATAGAAAATTAATGTGCATTATATGTTTGAAAACTCAGATATTGGTGTTAATTTAACAACAGCTAGGCAACTGCTGTTATATTAAATTGTGCTTTGTAAATAAATTAAAGAAGAAAGAACTATCAAAACAAAGTCTGTGGTATGTTGCTCCTAAATACTGTCATTTTTTTACTTCAACCAAAAAGTGACCCATAATCCCTAATACAGGTTTCATAAGGTACCATATGATACCGTACTTCATGGTACCATACTGGTTATTGATGATTTTTATTTACTAATATTGAATATTTAGTACTCCTAACTTGTTAATTTTTCCTAATACATTCAGATCGTTATCATCTGCTATCATCTAACACTCAGTTAAATTAATCTTTGAAAATACTAATCCTTCATTAACACGAATGTAATCTTTAGCAAATCAAATAATTAAAAAAAATCTGTTTTTAATATTATATATTATACATTTGTGATGCCTAAATGCACATGTAGCATTCACTGACATTCATGAATGTATTTATTCACAAGCACCAGAATTATTTATTTTTTATATTTTTAAACTGAAGCGTACAGAATTTTTTCATATTAGCCAATTATGGGTAATGTGAACAAATATTGGCAACAGCCAGAATTTCAATATTGGTGCATTCAGTCCTGCGCACATAGTTGGTCACATCAAAATTTAAAGTAACACACTTCAGATTATTAATTATTATTATTAATTATAAGTAGATCAAGCACCAAAAATTTAAATGTTACTTTACTAATCCGAATATCAAAACACCAAACCTAACGAACAGCAAAGGGTAAAAGTATCAATGAAAAAACACAAATAAAATAATAAAAAGTACTAAAAATAACAACAGTAATGCAATACGAATGTTGTGTATGATTAAGTAACATTCTAGATTTGAATTTAGACCAAATGAAATAAGTAAAATCCAATACTTTCTATTAAGAGGCCAACTGAAATTAGGATCATTATGGTCACCATGTGCTGACAGGCAGCATAGGATGAGGAAACATCCAGAAGCAATGAAATAAAGGACATGAGCAGCAGCAGTGTGTGACAACAAATTCTGCTTTTGTTAGTAAGCTTCATACATGCCTGGAGAGACAGCTTGTGCTGGAGAGAAACGCTCACCATCAAGGGCAGGGTGGCCTGTGTCTCGGTCCCAGAATGAAGCGTCCCTGAAGATGTCCAAAGACTGTCTCTCCCTCCAGAGTTGACATGAGAGGGTTCCTCTAATCCAGACTGTCAGAAGGAGAAGCAAGGACACCCAAAATGAGCAGTAGGCAACTGATCCATATCACTACTGTCAAAATCCCTGGGGAGGAAGAAGAACAGAATCGAGTGGATCAAGTCAAGCAGAATGTAAATTCAGACGATGAGGCAGCATGTGTGTGCTGTTATATGTGATCTTCAGTTGTGTGTGATTCAGAATCTACTGGGAGATGACAATGGCACAAGCACACATGGGACAATAACAAGAGAAATAATATATATATAGAACTTACTAATGATGTTTGGTCATTTACTACCATTTATTACTTGATCATTTATATCCGAATGGATGGCTCTAGAATACAAATTAAATGGTAGTAGTCAAAACATTAGCTTGCAAGACTTTGTCTAGTGTGAGTCACAGCACAGACTGTCTCGTCTAGCAGTGAGAGAGCCATTAGTTTATGTGAGCTGCTGGTACGGTAGAATAATTCACAGTACCGTGGAAAGCATATCGCATAATTGTGATATCTTGTAGCACTTCGCTCTGCATCATAGATAACTGTCATTACCATCAGCGTTTCTCATTTCTCACACTTACATACTTATAAAATATAACCGTCACACAGTTCTGACAAGTTGCTAGTTTTCTCTAGGCATGTGCCTGGTTTCCACAATAATCTACAATGCAGCATTGCCACTGTAAAAACAACTTCAGCCTGCTCTGATCAGATCACAACACAAGAACTTCTACACAAAGTGACAGAGTTTCCCCCACAAGATCAACAGTATTCACTCCGTTAGATTTCTCAAATAAAGCAGTGCAAAAAAAGCAAGTAACACATATCAAAACTTCTGCGGTTCTTAGGTTTCTCCTCCGAGTTTAGAAAATGGATCAAAGACTTTTTTGTGTTATTTATCTGAAGTTTGTTTTATTTTATGTGGTCCCATTTAGGCCTACAGTAATAAAACTCTTTCAAATTCTTAAAATGAATAATAAATAAGAAAAGATAATTGAGGTATAAAATATTAAAATATGTAATATAAAAAATGTGATGATTTTCTAGGTAGATCATTTAATGTTTGGGAAACAGGCACCAAAACCTTCTATTGGTAAACTAATAGGCTTTTCTAAACTTGGCAACCGCAAGTGCACAAAGTAAGAAACATTAGAAAGTTGGTTTTGTTTAGTGGCAATCTCTTTTCAGATGTTCCAGTAAAACTTTGAAAAAGTGGTCCCAATTATAAGGACATTTTATAGGACTGTTCTCAGCGTATAATTCGAGTTTATTTCGGCGAATGGTACATTGTGCCGCACAATGTGATTTCCAAATCTTTTTATCTATCTACAGCTTTCTATCCAGAAGAACATTACATTTTATTGAGGTGGTTTTGCACAGTTCTCAATTATGTTTTGTTTAGGTATCAGTTTTCTTTAGGAGAAAAAACTGAAACAAATGATATAAAACAGTAAAAGAGATATAAAAATCAACAAATTTCATACAATAAGACTATAAAGCAGCTGTTGAGACAATGTTCTCAGAACTTTGGATATTGTTCTGGCAAGGTTCTCTCAAATTTATGAACAAACGTTCTTCTAGTAATATTGAAAGAAAGTTTGTTCAAAGTCATAACATTCTCAAAACATTTGCAAGTCATTATTTACACATTGTTCATATAAGTTTTTTTCTAAAATATTTTAGCTAGATGTTCGTCTAACATTTTTTAAGTGTTACTATTTGTTTCAGAACATTTAGAGAACTTTCAAATAAAACATTCACATATTTGCATTTTTTCTTCAACATTAAAGATAATAGGAAGATTGTGGGTAACTAAACAGGTGTTGGTCCCCACTGACTTCTACACTGTGGAAGTCAATGGGGACCAGAAACTATTTTTGTGTACAGCAGAAGAAAGAAATTCATACAGATTTGGAACAACATGAAAGTGAGTAAATGATGACAGAATTTTCATTTTTGGGTGAACTATCCCTTTAAAGTTTTTTTTTTTTTTTTATAAAAAATAAAAGAAACCTGTTTCTAATATTCAGAGCACAATTAGAACTGACATTTTTATAATTTTTCATAAATTAGCAAAATGTTCTTAGAACATATCTTTTGCTGGGTAAATACTGTACATAATATTACTGAGATTTTTCTCTGGTATCTATTTGCTCTTTATTTAATCTCACTGCAATCTCAGAGAAACAACTGAGGTCTTAAAGATCTCATTTGTGATTTTACTTTTCTATGGGTACATTTGTCAAATTCATGGCTTTCAAAGTCAATTAAAGTATTGTCATCCCACATAAACTGTCATCATAGCCCATTTTTAAAATGATTTTTCAACCAATTTTTCGCTAGTCAGAACTCTCATGGCTGATGCACCAACAAATGAGCAATTATTTGAAGCAATTATTTATTTGTCACCCTTCTCCCATACAACTAGGAGTGTCATATCTCCAACAGAAGAAGGCTAGACTACAGCAAATGAGGCACCCTGACCAAAATTGAGTTGCTGCTAGTGCGATGCTGCCTTAAGGTGGTGTTGATCTGTGGCTGTGATCAGAATAACGAGGCATCATGTGTTTTAAAGCTTCTAGAAGTTTGCTTTATGACATTTGCTTTATGTGGGTGTGAGTTTCCCGAGCTGCAAATCCCACAACGCTACTCACAGAACAGGAGCAGCTGCTCTGAGTGCATAAACACTGGCCAAACTGCAGAAAGCCACTGAGTAATGTTCAATATTTTTTCACTCGACACCAAGCATCAGTTTCTAGCATTTTTTTCAAGTAGTTGTTTGATTATAGTGGATGGTTTTGTGCTGCCCTGTTGTTTTGTGCTTTCCATGCTTTTCTCCCCAGTTAAAATTCTGCACAATGCCTCCACACAGAGTTACAAATGAAAGGCCTTTGCTCTCCCTAACTCTTCCACAAACCAGTTCTCACCTACCTCTGGCATTTGAGAGAGGGAAAATAATTAAACATGTCCCTTTGAACTAAGTGAATTAATATGCCTGAAGTCACAAGTATTTAGTGAGATTATTAATTAATGTGCACCTGTTGCTAAGTGGGCTGGAGTCACGGTAGCAATGCCTTCGGCATGTATATATGATCCATCATTTAATGACTCACTTGTAATTCCTGTTTTAAAGTAGACCTCTGCTCCAAGAACAAACATCCTAATGCCCAAGAAATTAAAGGCCATCAGACTGAACCCCTGAATGGCAATTAGATTCATCACATATGTTAGCACTGAAAGGGTACAGCTGCAACAACACTGTGCACTGAATTTATGAACTTTTCAGAGCAGTACACAAATGTTAGTGGCCACATTATCCAAGAGAAGGGTACGGCTCGAAAAGACCTGAAATCCATGCAAAGAATATGAATAATAATTAATAATAATAATAATAATAATATAATAATAATAATATACTTCAAATGTATATATTACAAACTTCACATGCTTCAAGGGGAAGGAATTTGCCTACACTGTATATATGAAGAGTTCATTTGCAAAAACAGATAACTAACTAACAGATTTCAAAAATCATGTTTTTTCATTGTGCATTCCAATTAATCTCAATCAAACTGCAGTTGGGTTATTTTGATTAGGTAAAACTAAAGGTAAACTAAAAAATACAGCTATCTAACACAATAAATACATGATAACATAATAAAAAACATGATTTTTGAAAATGTAAAAAGAAATGGAGTTATCTGTTTTTGCAAATAAACTCCTTGCACAATTGGTGGCTGACTAAATACTTTTTTGCCCCACTGTATATATAATAAATAATAAGTGAAATAACCTTGTTTCTAATTCGAGGATGCTTCTGATTCCTATGCAGGCTGGGCTAAAATTGGTCATAAATTAACATGAGAGCAGGTTCCAGCCCCTGCACGTTCTTTCTCGTTTACTGCTTTAGCTTATCATCTCTGCTCTCATTCTATTTAATCTCTATATCAGTTTTAGACACAGATAGAAGTAAAAGAGATAGATGCCTTGGAATTTTTGGCACATGTGTGACAGTGTGAAATCCAAAATCCCTGGAGATCAGATTAAAGATGGAAGGGAAGTAAAGCTCCTGCACACTACGACAGCTCCATGCCAGTGTGGGAGGTCAGAAAGGTGGATATCTGAGAACAGAGTGATATAGTAGTTTTGTGAAGAGAGTGTTGTGATATTGCTGCCAAACTGACTCCAGGCTGTCACATCATTTAAGAGACAAAAACAAACAGCACTAGGTGAAGTCTTGAAAAAAAACAGTATCTGGAGACATGGTTAATAATATTTATTGCGTTCCAAATCTCTTATCATCTCTGTAGATATTAAGAGCTTTCTTGTAATCAAAGCCTAGTTTAGCAAACAATGTTAAATTCAACAATGTATGATTTATGCACCATGTATAAACAAATATTTTAATATTAAAACATCAAAATAATTTGGAACAAACATTTAATGGCAAAATTATTCTTTCACATTTTTAAATAACAATTTTTAACAATGTTTGCTAATTAGTCTTCGATGTAGGGATGTAAGCAGGCTGTAATACATTATTAAAAATTGCCTTTGAATTAACCTTTCAAGATGCTCTCTTAGACACAAATAGCTTAAATTAACTCAAATGGAAAGGTTATGACGCCACAGCCATCAAGATGATTAAACCCTTTTAGGGTCTACACTGACGAAGAATGTAATTATGTGGGAGCTGTAAGCTATTGCAATTCAAGTACAGTTAGTTCTACCAACCTCTTCCCACACAGTCTCACCTCTCACACAAACAGTGACACAGGCTTGATCCCTTACTCACGGAAACCCACACAATTGTAAAATAAAATAAATAACACACCATTAGATGCATTGAAAAAAAAAACATTGCAGCTATTTCTGAGTAAAAGTTCAAGACTCTGAAAGACTGCAGCACAACTCAAAATATGGCAAGAGGGCATGTAATGCACACCTGGTTCTAGTTTGGATTTCTTCTCTTTGCACTTTCACCAAGAGGCTACATGCTGTGACACTTGAGGGCCAAACCTAAATAATGCTCTGTCATTTTTATATGGGGGGAAAACTACTTGGCCAGAGCCCATGCGGCTGGTATGGCTAGTAATAATGTTCAATCTGCCAATATTCTATACATTAATACATATGCCTATATTATACACAGGAAAACAATCCCTTGGCAGATGTTGCACCAACAAGGATTAATTTAAGCAAAGTTTAGAGCTAATCAAGGATTTGTTGATCTGGGTTTTATTTTAAATCGAGTTGTGTTGCACCACTTAATTTCAAACACAGATTAACAAATCCGGGATTAGAATTCTAACCTGCGATTAAAACCTCCATCTACGAATAATTTTCTCCGCCGTGATGGCTTCACCATTGCAATAAAACAGCAACAATGTTAGTATTCATTAATTATCCTTCTTTGCTGACTACCAAACTCTCTTTCTGACATAAATTGCTCTTGTTGATAAAGGAAATAAACTTGGAAATGTTTTTTGCCATTTTAATAAACTAGAGCGATCATTATTCAAACGGCTGATCAAGCAAGCGATGAATACATTTAAGCATTTATAATATCAATTAATGTAGTATATTTTTTTGACAAAACAACCGAGATAAGAGAAAGCAATTGCCATGATTCGTGAGCCTCAGCTCGTGACAGTGGCGCCCTGTCCATTTGATCACCGCCCAGCAGCATGCGCGGATCGGGCGTGGGAAACGAGAGGCCCGGCCGCTATCTCTAGCGCTCACTTCATCATCACCGCTGCCGTTAAATGCTATACAGTATATACCTATTTCTGTTTTCTTTTCTTTGTTTTACGGCGGGATGCACCGAAATGATCGTCTCGGTTACGTATGGTAACCCTCGTTCCCTGAAGGAGGGAACGGAGACGTCACGTAGGATGACCGACGAAATTGGGATCTCGCTTAGAGAGACCAATCCACTTCGAGTGTAAACTAAATGAGCCAGTGCACATTGGCATGCGATTATTGCATCCAGCTGCTGCTGATCACAGCGTGAGTATAAGTAGGCAGCAGATGCAGCGCATATTCAGGTATTCACTGAGGAGCCGAGCCAGTGACCCGGCTGCTCAGCGGTGGTACAGGAGCTGTGGCGACGGGACGTGACGTCTCCGTTCCCTCCTTCAGGGAACGAGGGTTACCATACGTAACCGAGACGTTCCCTTTCAGTCGGTCACTCTCGACATCCGACGAAATTGTGATCCTACCAAAGGGCCACAGCTACTGCCCCTTCCAGTGTCCTGTGGAAGCCACCTGCGCCCCTACTTTTTGGCGTAGGCCAGGGCTTCTTCACAAGAGGACCAGCTACTGCTGCTATGGCACTACCCAATGAGTAAGACTGGGAAAACGTACCCGTTCTACTTGGAACAGGGGCGTTACGGAAGCTCGAACCTTCCCGAAGGAGGTTTCGGAAGCAATACACATATGGACATCCCTTAGGTGCATATGGAAGAATGGAGGTGATTGAACCCTCTTGGAATGGCAGAAGTCTGCCCGGGAAACACGGGCTCCAGACTATACCGTGGACTTTACACATATGGGATCCACTTAGGTCTTACATATGGAACCCAGCCTTCTACCGGTTCTCGAGGATTCAGCGAGTGAAGGCCTGGCGCCGGACGCTCCGCCACGTCTGGCTGCCGAGGGGACGGAGGAACTCAACAGGGTCTACTGTATGGACTCTCTGGAGTGGTTTTGCAAGCCAACCCGAAGCCGGGGCCCCTCAGTGCTTCTATCTGTTTGAGGTGAGAACACAGGAGGAGACCGGCTCCACACGAAGGCTATAAAATCTGGCAAACGTGTTAGGGGTTGCCCAGCCCGCAGCTCTACAGATATCCAACAGCGAGGCACCACGAGCCAGCGCCCAGGAGCATGCAACACTTCTAGTTGAGTGAGCCCGCAGCCTGAGCGGGCAGGGCACACCCTGTGCCTGATAAGCCAGGGTGATGGCATCCACTATCCAGTGGGCCATCCTCTGCTTTGAGACGGCATTCCCCTTCTGCCGGCCTCCGTGACAGACAAAGAGCTGGTCTGAGGTCCTGAAGCTTTGCGTCCGGTCAATATAGCCCCTTAAGGCTCGGACGGGACAGAGCAAAGCCAGGGCTGGGTCTGCCTCCTCCGAGGGCAGCGCTTGGAGGTTCACCACCTGATCCCTGAAGGGAGTAGCAGGAACCTTGGGCACATGGCCGGGCCAGGGCCTCAGGGTCACCTGGGAGTCAGCCGGCCCGAACTCTAGGCACGAATCGTTGACCGAAAATCCATGCAGGTCCCCTACCCTCTTGATGGAGGCCAATGCCAGCAGGAGCAGAGTCTTCATTGAGAGGAACTTCAGCTCAACTGTCTGCAAAGCCTCAAATGGGCCCTGCTGTAGTGCCGTGAGCACTAGAGTCAGGTACCAAGAGGGTATAGAGGGCGGCCGTGGAGGATTTAACCTTCT
>NW_015506013.1:153686-163895 GCF_001515645.1 Sinocyclocheilus grahami
AGCAACTCGAGGCAGTTGATGTGCCAGTGCAGTTGGGGCCCCGTCCAAACCCCTGACACTGCAAGCCCGTTGTACGTGGCCCCCCAGCCGGTGGTTGAGGCATCCGTGCAAACCACAGCATGCCTGGAGACCTGCTCCAGGGGCACTCCTGCCCGGAGGAACGCAAGGTCTGACCACGGGGTGAAGGTTTGTCGGCAGGCCGGTGTCACTTGGACCCGGAAGGTGCCGCTTTGCCACGCCCACCCGAAGGCCCAACAGGCTGAGGTGTGAAAGCACCAAGTCCCTGTGCTCGCACAACTAATCCTGAGACTGAGCGAGTATGAGCCAATCATTGAGGTAGTTGAGAATGCGAATGTCCTGTTCTCTCATGGGAACAAGGGCTGCCTCCGTAACTTTCGTAAAGACACGGGCGACAGGGACAGCCCGAAGGGCAGGACCTTGTACTGGTATGCCCACCCCTCGAACGAATGGCCTGTGGCGCGGAAGGATCGAAACATGGAAGTACGCGTCCTTCAGGTCAATCGCTGCGAACCAATCTTGGGGACGGATACACCTGAAGATGCATTTCTGCGTGAGCATCTTGAACGGGAGCCTGTGAAGGTCCCGGTTCACAACGCGCAGGTCCAAGATACGTCTCAACCCACCTCCTTTCTTGGGTACAATGAATTAAGGGCTGTAAAACCCCGACTTCATATCGGCTGGAGGAACCGGCTCTATCACGTCCTTCGCCAGTAGGACTGCGATCTCTGCACGCAAGACAGGGGCATCTGCTGCTTTCACTGACGTAAAGTGGACGCCCCTGAACCTGGGAGGGCGCCGGGCGAACTGAATCGCGTAGCCGAGCCTGACGGTTCGACGGAGCCATCGAGACAGGCTGGTTAGCTCTAGCCAGGCTCTCAGACACCGCACAAGTGGCATCAACGGAACTACAGGCGTACCCGCAGTGGGACAGTGCGGAAGAACGCAGGGACCCAGCCCAGGCGTCTCTTTGCCGGTCCGAGGCGGGGTCTGGGTGTGTGTAACACTGACCTGCGTTTGAGCAGAGGGTACGTGGGTAGTCCGTTGGTTTGTCCTCCCGATCCGCCCGCTGCTGCTCACTGGCAAGAGAGAAGGGTGAGTGTGATACGGCTCTGGATCGTCCACAAAAAAGGAAACAAAAGATTCTCCGCCCGGCCCTCCTCCGGGGGAGGGAGTGGTGCCTTCACCACCTCCTGAAGAGCAACTTCCTCCATCTCTGGGTCGCTCGTCTCAGGGCCGCTTGCTCTTTCGCTTACCGCCAGGTCTGGCAGGGGCCTGGACGGGCGGGGCGGCTGCCCTGCGACCAGCTCCACAGCGCATCTTTGCTGGAGGCTGCTGCGAATGCTGTGCGGGAGCGGGGGCGGCGGCCGGGGCAGGCTGGGGCGCTGCCACCAGCGGCCGGGTGGAGGCAGCAGCTGCACGCCGGGGCAGGATGTGTTTGATGACCTCAGTCTGCTTTTGGGCAGCAGAGAACTGCTGGGCGAAGTTCTCCACTGTGTCGCCGAACAGGCCGGTCTGGGACACAGGGGCGTTTAGGAAACGTGCCTTGTCCGCCTCGCGCATGTCGGCCAGACACAGCCAGAGATGGCGCTCCTGGACCACCATAGTGGACATCGCACAACCCAGAGACCGCGCCGTAACCTTCGTCACTCGTAGCGCGAGGTCCGTCGCGGTGCGGAGCTCCGCGAGAACTTCCGGGTCATCACCACCCTCGTGCAAGTTCCTCAGTGCCTTGGCCTGGTGTACTTGCAGCAACGCCGAAGTGTGTAAGGTGGACGCAGCTTCTCCACAAGCCGTATACGCACTGCCGATCAGAGCCGACGAGTGCCAACAGGCTCGGGAGGGGAGCAACGGTTTGCCCCACCAAGTGGTAGCGGCATTTAGACACAATTGCATCGCAACAGACCGCTCCACCTGGGGAACTCCCATATACCCCCTCGCTGGACTCCCATCAAGGGTGGTGAGGGAGGATGAGCCACCGGGGCGGTTTCTGGTAGTAAAAGGTGCCGTCCATGACCCAGTGATCTCATCATGCACCTCCGGGAAGAAAGGCACTGGGGTGGGGCCCTGAGAACCAGCGCGGGCCACCCCGAGAAACCAGTCGCTGGTCGCTGGTTCGGGCATCCCCTTCCTTGTAGGAGGGGAATTCCTCACCGTGACCGTGAGACCAGTCCGCCCACTGCCAGAAAAAGGGTACCCCCGGCTGCCACCAGAGGAAACCCCAGATCTAGGCAGTGGCACGGACACTCCGCCCACTTGCAGGTAACAGAGTCTGGTCCGCAACTCCGAGATGGTCATACCCCCGCAATAGGAGCATGAGTCATCCACGAAAGCCGCCTCAGCGTGTTTCACGCCTAGGCACGAGAGGCAGCGATCGTGACCATCACCCGGCGCCAGGTAACGACCGCACCCAGAAACACACGGGTGGTAAGACATCTTTAAAAAGACGCGTCTTCAAAAAGACGTTCCACCCGTGAAGCTCTTTTAGTATGGAAAATTGCTCTTTCAGTGCGCTGAATCTTCATTTATATTCGTAATAAACTCCTCTCCGAGACCTCACGACACACCCTCTGTTGTTTTCTTTGTTTAATCAGCCACATAATTGTAATTGTAGGTGCACTTTATTTCATCTAAACCTCCTCACCTGTAAATTTAAAATCAATCCCTAATTGAGATTTAAATCCGAGTTTAAAATTACGGAGCAACAGGATTAAAGTTAATCTATTTTAAATATAAATTAAATCCAGGATCAAGATGATGGTTTAAATGTAAACCTGCTTATTTTTAAACAAGGTTTAAAGTTTGGCGCAACAGAATTACTAGATAAACCTTGATTTAATTTAGATTTAAGATTAATCCTTATTGGTGCAACACACGTTTTCCTCATTTTTGAATGAATAAAAGAATGAATCAATCAATCAATAAAAGATTAATTAATTTAATTGTTTTTCTCAACTGTAAATAAGTGCAGTATGATAACTGTAAAAGAGACTCAATTAAACAAAGCATCATAAATATCAATATAGTTAGCAAACAATATACCTACAAGTACCTGTCCCACCAGCGAAAATATTATGAATCATCTTAATGTAACACTAGAAGACAATACACAAAATTCACACACACTATACATGGTGACAAGGTCGGTGAGTGTGATATTGCTTATATAAAACAGTTCACTAAACAAAATGTCAATATTGGGTACCTTACATTTTAGACAAAGTATTGCCAGTTTCTTGGTATATTGCCTGCTTGGCCCTCGTTTTTCCAAACAAAGCCACGGCATAATTGAGCATCTCTCAGCAAGTGGCGTTTACTTCCTGAATGTATTAGTGTTGGTGAACAAATCTTTTCAATTAATGATTCAATTAATCACTCAAGACAGCCACTTGTTTGGTTCCTGCATGAATTTGTGTTGTTGAACAAATCGTTTGTTTGTTCCTTGTTTGAACTAATCATTTTAATAAATGAGTCAATGACTCACTCATAAGACATTAACTTGTCGCCACCTATTGGTGTAACTATGTAACTGGCAGAAAGAATCACTGATAAATTCCCACAGAGCTGCTGGGCTCACTCAAAGCAAAATATAACTTAGAACTGATGTATAATTAAGGCTTTAACTAATATTTTTTCAAACTTAGTGCATCCACAAAAAAAAAAACACACACTGTAATGCGCAACAAACAGCGGAAAGACAGCTGTAAATACAGTCAAATAAATAAACTTAGCATATTGATCTACATCCCAGTCTCTGCTGAGCATCAGGGTTTCCATCAATAAACAGTTCCGGTGGAATGCCTTGCAACGGTGAATGCCCTGAACCCAGGGGCACATGCTGACAGGAAGTTACTGAGGGGAAGCTGCTGTCTGCCTGGTAAGGACTGAAAAAGGTTATTGGAATTGCAGGGCCCCCAGGGTAATTATCATTGGCCCACGAGATGGTTTGCAGTGCAGCGTGTGAGGACATGTACCTTAATTGGATCATGCTGCAATCTCTCAAAGCTTTACAGAGGCCTGGTTGTCGAGGTAACAGAGCTCAGGAGAATGTAAAAAAAGGCGGATAACACATCCACTAGCCGATCTTTTCTATGGCTGTGACTTACAGAAACTGTTTGTTCAGTTTTTTTTTGTTTCCAAGCAACTCATAAATGATGAGAGCTTGGCTGTCTCAAGTCAGAAAGTAGACTAATTTATTCTGGATCTTTTGCAGTTTGCTGATTTAAAAAAAAAATCAAATGATTCCAGATGTTGACATGGCATCCGCATATTGTGCATGGTCAGCTATGTAAAAAAATAAGAACTGCCATGGATTTCTTCAAGTTTTAAAACATTGATTCTTGTAAAACTCAAATTTTGAGAAAACATAAGCCGACAACAACGAGGGCAGCCTGAGAATTACATAAGAAATGTGTAATCTACAAACACTTGGCTTTTGAGGATGCCTAACAAGCAAAAGAAAATAGAGCATATATGATTGGCAAGTTCACGAACTGTTTACATAGTCAACAGCTTAGAGATTAGCTAAGAACTGAGTTATAAAATTCAGCAGATCAGCAGCATAGATTTTTAACCATGAATTCTACATCCTTCAGAAACATAGTATTATGAAATCAACATTATAATTTGAGTTTACCCATACATATTTGTATTTTAGATGCATAATTCTTATGCCATAAAGTGCCTTCTTGATAAGAAATTCCAAGGTGAACCCTTAATATATTAAACTTTACCTTTTTTCTGTCCACTTTTTGCAAGTTATGGAAGTGTCCTACATTGCCGAGGTTGCAGGAAGGATTTTTCAGTGCTTTGAATACCAAAGAGCATTGCTCAGAAAAAAAAAATCTGATATGGGAAGGTAACCAGTGCTTATGAAGTGCGCTAACTGCCTGAGCCATGCAGTCTGAGGGGTAAAATTGTCAAAGACGTGGAGATCAATAAAGTAATCTCACTCATCGCTACAGCTCTGGCCCACGATAACACAGCATAAGGCTGTAGTACAACAGCAAGGAAAGCAATTATAACTCTTCGAGGAAATTGACAAGTCCCATGTGGAGAAATGATAGCCGTTAAAAGGATGAAAAGGGCAAAAGTGTGAGGAGACCGATACCTAGCCGCCATTTCCTCCCTCCCCTGCCTACTCTAGTAAGCACTCTTCTCTTTGATGTAAGCCTATTACTGGGATCACAACACTAGGCTCTGTAAGTTTTATTATTTGTACTCCGCTTATGTGTATTAAGGTCTAGAGCTGCATCCTTGGACTCTCACTTATGGCAACCCATACCAATACAATTGGGTAGTTGTATATATGTTTCTGAAGAACCCTTTCTGAAGTATACTTCTTAAGACCAGACTCAACTTAAAAGTTTTGGGTTTTGTTTTGAGATAATGAATAGAATTCAATAGGGCAGTCAGTGTATGAATAAATGATTTACAAGAGGCTCAGCTTTTAAAAAGAATGTCTTTTGATTTGAATGATTTTTTTCTCATATATTGTTTAGGTGTACTTTTGTAATATCATGAAATGACAGTACTATACTTAATTTGATCAGTGTTGATACAGGCAGCAAGTGGGGGAGCTTTCTGTTAGTTGGGTGAAGAACTTGATTTGGTAAAAAGTGTTTATGAAAAAGTGAGTTTGCAACCTGAATTGAATGTGATTGGTTTAAAAAGACTGCGAACTGCAAAATAATGGCAAGAACACATTTTATCTCCATGGATATTAGATATATACCAAGTTCTATCATGAAACTCTAGATGGCGCAAGCTGATGGGTCCTTAAGGCAAACTAACTGGCACAAGCATTAAAGCTGATTGGTTCATGTTGCATATGCAGCCAATGATTCCAGCTCCACCTTCCCCAGCTCTACCTGTATATGTGCTTTGGGTTACTATATACAGTATGCTACTTGTGCAGCAGCAGTATGTCTTAAATACTCACAGGAGCGTATCGGCATATGTATTTTAAAATAGCAAGTACTTGTACTTCCTATGCAGCAGCAGCAATAATCTACAACAACAGCAATAACCAGCAGCAATTTAGCAGCAACGTAGCAGATCTATTCCGCCCAGACTAAATACATTAACATTGTCATATCCATTACCATGGAAAAATCTTCAGAGAGTTGTCATGACAGAACTATAAATATCTACAGACACATAAATACAAACATACGGCATAACCTAATTCACAAGCAAATGAGCCGTTTTCTTTTAATGAAACACTAAAACCACCCAAAAACTCAAAAGTGCCATTTTGAGAAATCATTTCAGTTGAGTGTTTAATTAATCAAGATGTGACTCACTGAAAGACCAGGTTATCATTGCTTTTAGTCATGTGTTGGGTCGCCATTGTAAAATGCGGGTCCTGAAGCAAAACCATTTACATAAGTACAGTATGCATCATTTACATTAAACAGACCCAAAAAGAAAAAAGAAAGAGACATGATTAAGTCAATGTAGAAGAATCAAATATTACAAGAGTACACCCCTTGTTGGGAAATCACTACAAAAGAGAAACTTTTAATCTTTTTTTTTTTTTCTAAAACTACAAAGACTCTTTCCTTTGAGATGACTTGATTTTATCTGTTCAATAGATCGGCCTACAGCACCCTAAACCACATCTTCATGCCTTCAATGGCAGTGCTAACTTTAAGTGGGTTATTATTTAAGCTGTACACAGAGAGGTACTAACGGAATTCATACCTCATGAATAATACAATACAGGGTTTTCCTCTTATTGAGAAATTGGAAAGACCAAAATGAATACACCATGACTGATTTGGGTGAGAGTCGGAGCTGAGAACCAGGGGCCCCTGCAGCAGAAGAAGAGAGCCAGGCAGCCACAAAACATGTCAATCTGTGAATTATTGATTAACCTGGAGAGTTATGACAAGGCAGCAAACAGACATTTTGAGCAACTGAGGTATCAGATGACATGCCCGTTACCTGCCGCCCCCACACAACACAACAGCCCAAACAAAATTCCACTTATGCAGCTGCGCTACTTGCCTGAATTACCAGCTCTTCAGCACCTACACCACATTAGCATTTGAATGAGTACATCAGAAATGGCAATAGAACAGAGAATTCACTGACACAGGACAAAAGAACTCATTCATAACAAACACATTTCCAGATGGAGTCATGCCTGCTGAGCTGTTCTCTACTTATTTTGGTCACTAAACAGAGAAAAGATGTGTTTCTCGTGCAATGTCGGAAGTTCTTGTTCTGAGGTCTGAACAAACACCTATACTTCTGAAAGTGTATTAAAATAAAGTATCTTATAGTTCTTCACAGCAACATTCGGCAGAGTGCAAATTTTATGATGACTTTCAGAAAGGGTATTTTGATGGAATTTCTGCGTTTTCATTTTAAATGTCGGCTAAGTAAGCATGAAATGAAAATTCACCATATCTAGTTTCTATATGCATGTTCTTGATTCATGTTTGACCTTTCTTTAAATTTGACAGTTTTTAATAAAGATGTCTTTTTAATAATTTATTTCACCATAATTTAGCATAATTGGCTACATGAATATAGCTAATAAAACACTAAATGTGTTGGTTTGTAGTATGTAAATTTGTTATAAAATGATACATCATTTGTCATGCCTTACCAACATTTTTTGTTTGGACAATAAAAAAAATCTTTACAGGTGCTTCAAAAGAAAAGATTCACACAAAAGGGATATTTCTGAAACCTATATGAATTTCTTTCTTCTGTGGAATAAAAAGGATGTATTTATAGCACGTACAAAATCCTGCTGTTATCACACAAAAAAACTGTTCTCATTCACTTTTCTCTGTCACTATTCACTTTCAGTGTATGGAAAAGAACAGCTGTCAAGCAAGTTTTTCAGTGAATAATGCATTTCATTCTGTTCTTCACACTGTTATTGTATGACTTTAGATGACTTGGAATGCAGTGTATAAATAGTGCATAACTCTGCAAAGTTTTCTTCCTCTTTGTAGCTGACAGTCCTTGGTCCCCATTCACGTTTATTCAAAGACAAAGAGTGGCTTGAACATTCTTCAAAACCTCTCATTTTGTGTTACACTGAAGAAAGTCAGTCATGGGTTTGGAACAACATGAGGGTGAACAACTGACCTTTTTTTTTTTTTTGCTGAACTATTTCTTAATGTACCAGTAAATCTCAAAGTTATGAGTCTACATACCAATAAACTGTTTAATAAGAACTCTACTGAAGTCAGCATTTGTCTTATTAGACAGTCACATATAAGCAAGTCTGAATCGATACTGAAGAAGAAGAAAAGTGTGCATGCAAAGTAATCTTGTGGGAATACTGGAGGCATTTTCTATCACTTAGTGCATTCGAAAGCACCTCTAGTCTTCAATTTCCCTCCGTTCATTGCTAAAGACATGGCTAAGCAAGACAGATATGTCGGGGAGTTTGAGTATATTACATTAACACATCACACCAGAAATATTCCTGATGCACTCCATCCCTCCCTAGTCACCATCAAAAATGTATCATGGAAGGTCTCCTCTTCTCTCTTTCAGGCTCTTCAACAGTAGTTTTTCATTATCTTCAAAAGCGAACATGGCAACACCCAAGGTGCACCAGAGTATGTTGGACCTCTGTAAGCCTGCAGTGATTTCAGCTCGATGACAGAATCATAAATTGGACAGATATCTGCCTGAGTACACTAATCAATTATACTGGTCTATCATCATAGAGAGAGAGCGGTTTATTACTTTATTAGACTAGGATTTCAAAGTGTGCTCCACAAAAGCTTAATTTCAAGAAGAAATGGGACAGAATAATAAACTCATGGGAAAATGTATACAAGCTATTTAAAAAACATGAATCTGCGGTTGTTGAATATCAAATTTTTGTGAGAAATACCAAGTTGAGCATTACCCAATTTTGCAACAGCTTTCCTGGTTTCAACATAATTTTAATCTATTAGGTTACAGAATGACCTAATGAATAAAGTGCACTTTCCCCATTGATGTATATGGCAAGTCCAACCTTTACTTTTTACTTTGTATCCAAATTCGATTTACAGGAACAGTGCACATTGATAAACATTCCTGTAAATGTGCCAGATTGGCTATTACAGCTAATTCACAACAACTGCAGTTATAGCTAAACCGTAGTTCTTGGGCAGGTTTTACAAAGACTTACATTTACTCATTTTGCATTCATTTAGCAGCTGCTTTTATTCAGAGCATCTCACATATTAAAATCTTAAGCAAAAACGTACAAAAGAGGAAAAACTGGTATAAACAGTATAGCGTCTGGACCACTCAAACACACAATATATATTTTGTTAGCTAGATTTAACAAATACTCTGTAACACCCCAGGAAGCTGAACAGGCCCCTGTTTCCATAGCAATGCTGACACCCGATACATTTACGACCTCCTGGAATTTAGGTGAAGAAAATCGCTTCCTTGCTCATAAGGAAAATCCACAAGGGAAGGACTTTTCTTTGCTAATTAAGTAATAGGAAAACCTTTCTTTGAATGAACACACATGATCCTTCAGGTCATTGGGTATATTATTGTCATCGTGTATTTTGTCTTTGAAATTGTATACTGTGATGCAGGTTTATAATCAAACACACTCCTGTCATCCTTTCACTATTTGTAATCCTACCTTGTCTAGTATCTATGAATTCGCCTTCTTATGATCGAAACAAGCGTGTATATTATATATTGGTACATAGGCAATATATATTAGGGTCCTGAGAACCTTTAGTAATTTCGATTCAAGTCCATTTGCAAATTACCATGCTTAGAGACAAAGGGTCGTAAAACCCTCCAGCAATTGCCACCTCCCGCTTGGAATTTCCATCTTTCTCATTGGACAAGCCCATCTTGAAAGACGGGGATCTTCTCCGACCTTAAAGGCCCTGCTCCAGGGACCCTCCCAGTCGGTGGTTTGTTGGAATTCTGAGAGGTGGTGAGAAAAACACTCCCGCTAACCCTAAGCTCGCGCCAGGCTTCGGCCTTACTCTGTCCCTTCATCAAGTTACTCTGACTCAAACTGGTTCTTTTCATCGACCCAAATTCAGCAAAGATCAACTGGAAACCTTAAGATTGCATCAGGAATCTCTTTCAGACAGACGAGACTCGCAAGTACCAAACTTAGTCTTATTAATTGATACATTAAGTATCAGTGACACCTTTTTACAAAGGTGTGCTTGAACTAAGAATCTGACG
>NW_015506013.1:164440-168287 GCF_001515645.1 Sinocyclocheilus grahami
TCTGTTCTGACGAAGCATAAGTCTGAATCTCAGCTCAGTGGCATGTCCAAACTGTACCATAATGTAATATGCTTTAGTGAAGAAATCACAAAATTGCAGTATTGTTTAAATTGTTTCTTTGAAGACGAAATCTCAGTACAGTTATATCAAGGTAGATGTGAGCGCTGCTCCTCTTTCTACAGCATAAAGGCCTTATAGTTTATAATTAGATTGAAGCAATTCATCTACACTTTGACTGTATATATATAAGCCGAGCAACCTGGTGGTCATTACTGTGTTTCACTCGCTGAGTGAAATTAAAGGTGTAATACTGTACTTTAGTATTCATGTGTAAGGCACACATAACTGCATATATGTTTAAACCGGTTTTAACCTACAGTAAACCCGTTTTGTAATTCTTTAAACAAGTGCAATAAGTTTATTGTTATATTAGAGAAGCACTCACAGAAGTGATTATGTAATGCAACAAGTCTTGAAGGCTGAAAGCACCACGTTCTAAAACTGTGGGCAACTTTTTAAAAATTACACGGGCATGCATTGGTTACCGTGACAACAACTTGTCACAGGAAGTGCTAACGTCACATAGCACAACACGCCATGTTTGTAAACAAACCACCTGAAGCAGCTAAGCTAACACGACTTAGCATAGTTTCATCTTAGGCTAAGCTACCAAATAGCTTTAACAATTAGGGGTTAGCACTCTTTAATTGAAGCTTTTAAATACAGCATGTGTGTATGCAGTGTGAAGTAATTTGAATTTAACCTAATCCCTGGTTTCTGATTTTTCCCTTCCTCTTCCTTCTTTTTCTATGTTTCCCAATCTTTAATTCGTCTCAGCGAATTTAACTATCTTAGATGTATCCTTCCTGAATGCTATTGCTCAGTTACTAGTTAATTAAATCTAAATTTAATTACATTTTAACTGTCTATCTAGAGATGAATCATTAAGTTATTGGGTGTTTTTAGTGGCACAGTGAATAACGCGCTACGGAGGGCGGGGCACACACATGGCATGGCCCAGCATGGGAGCTGAACACGCAGCAGCTGTGACCAGACATGGTGTGTTGCCCAACACAAATCAGTTAATCACGAGTGCTACTGATTGTTCCTAATATCAGATTGATTACCCTGTTTTAATAATAGAAGTCAGCTAATTTTAAATCCATTTACATGTTATGCCCCCTTGATGTTCTCTCTGAACCTCAAAAGGAACCAGAGACATTTCTATTTTTGATTTGTTTATTTTCAAAAATAATCAGCATAATCTGAATAGAAATGCTCTCCTTTTCCTTCTGCTTTTCCCTTTTCTCCTTCATACCTCAGAGATGAAGCTTGTTTGGGGAACCGTCAGCAAATTCTGAGTGATAATTTGACAATAATTTGACAGTAGTCTTAAATCATCAATCAAAATCCTGTTTACGTCCTTTTCAGCAAAACATATGCTGACCCAAAACTATTTTAGCATTCACACTCTGTTTTGATCTTGTAGTAGTCTCTAGCCCTTACTCTCAACACCAGTGTGTCAAAACGGTGCAGATGCTCAGACTAACTGCCCAGAATGCAGACCAGAGAGGGCTGGGCAGGCGTCGTGAGGAACACCCCCTTTGCCCAGGGCCGACGACCACCTACTGAGCCGAAAGCGGCTGGACGCGGAGAGGGGTGTGCCTCAGACTCAGGACTCGGGCGAGAGTTGTGGCTACAAAAGCTCGCCAAGGTCATTATCTTCCTGGCCCACAACCTCATGGGTCTGAAACAGGAGGTAAATGATCTCAAGCAACAGATCACAGCGGTAGCCCACAAGGACCCCAGCAAAATGGAGCTACAGGAGGAAATCAATAGATTTAAAAAGGCTCTGACAGCTGCTGAACAGCAAGAGCACCTGGAAAAGGTAGCCAGAAAGGACCTGGAAAGGAAACATCCCACACAAAATTACTATTAAAGCAGCAAATTCTGAGCTCTTAGGCAAAGTTGCCAGAATTGAGACTCTGATCCCGCAGCTGAACAACACTCAAGACAAACTTGACATGGTCCAAAGAGAACTCAGGTACTCTTATAGGCTGCAAAAGGAAACACAGTGGGAGAAACACCCTACTCCTGCATCCTCACTCAGCAGTGCAAAACTCCCTCAGGTGCACGAAGCTACGAAGGGGGGAGCCAGCACTTTCTGCTTAACAACTCAGCAGACAGACCCATAATACCTCCAGCAACCACAGAGAGGAGGGGGTCCCTTCCAAGCATCCCTGCAGCAGCGCATGATGTGACCCCCAGAAACTTTGACAAGCTAACCAGAAAACAATAGTTTCCTACTTTATGCAGTACGAGTAGTAATTTAGAACGGTGGAGTCGTTTTAAACATTGCTTGCAAGCAGACCCAATAATCAACCTTATGTGTCTGTTTCATAAGTTAGTAACTTCTTCTCCATGCGCATACCAGTTCCTGATCAAAACCAGATAAAATTATAGTTTGAATGCGCCTTCCTGCGAGCAGTAAGAAGTTTTCAGTGCTATAATGTGTTTAAATCGTACGATAAGAAACTAACCTGACTTTAGCGAAGAAATCCTAATTTCTGTGTTAGTAGAGCATAAGTCTATTTTCTGACGACGAAATCTCGGGATTAGCAGCTCATATAAATGGTACCAGAATAAATCGGTCTGATTTTGGGCGAAGAAATCCCCTTCTTCAGTACTGTGTAGGTGATCTGAGCGATGCTCCTCATTTCACTGATTTAAGGCCTTATTATGTGTTATGTATCATTGTATTCATATCGACCCACTCATGTGAAACATTTACGTAACTCTTATACATGCGCGCACCAGGTTCTGAATATAATCAGATAAAACTATAGCTTGAAGGTGCCTTCCTACAGGTATTAGAAAGTTTCAGTGCTATAATGTTTTTAAATCGTACGATAAGAAACTAACCTGATTTTAGCGAAGAAATCCTAATCTCTGTTGTTAGTGGAGCATAAGTCTATTTTCTGACGATGCAATAGCAGCTCATCAGCTCATATAAATGGTACCAGAATGAATCGGTCTGATCTTGGGCGAAGAAATCCCCTTTTTCAGCACTGATCTGAGCGAGATACTCCTCATTTCATTAATTTTAGGCCTTATTATGTGTTACGTATCATTGTATTTCATTTTGACTCGCTCATGTGAAACATTTATGTAAAATTAATGGTGTTATTCTAGCGTAGCTAACTACGAATCCACCATTGCCTGTGAAGTGAATGTGCTGTTTTGAGTAATGAATGAATTTGTATGGGACATGCATGAGTTTCCCATGCATGCTCACAGCAGTGCAAGTCTGCTCCACCTGCACCTGTTGTGAGCTTGCATTGGTCTCCTAGCAACACGTGACCCCGGAAGTGTGAGCAGACTCTTCCGGTTAATCTGACAACAGCATCCACTTCACAGACCCGTGCGTAAACAAAGAATTGCGTGTAACTAACGCTAACTCTTAAGCTAAGCCCTTTACCTCAACTGCTAGCTATTAGCATCTGGCTAACGCTTAGATAGGCGTGTAAAGTGTAACTTTCTAACCACACCTCTCTCTCCCTCTCTCTCTCCGTCACTCCTGGTGTCACTTCCTGTTGATGCCACCACAGGTCCCTGTGGGACCCACCCACATACTGGGTTTTACTTGTGTTATTGTTTATTTTTGTTTTGACTTTATTCTACCTCTTTTTAATTTTATTGCATTTACTTACATTTGTTTAGCACAAATGTACCAATTCAGCTAAATTGATTTGTATTAAATTTGAGATTTAATTAAATCAATTTTTTTTTTTTTACTTTTACGTTATTTTAGTTATTTCACCATCACCATCTTCACTTTTTGTATAGG
>NW_015506013.1:168479-183237 GCF_001515645.1 Sinocyclocheilus grahami
TTTTTTTTTTTTTATTTTTTTTTTTTATTCCATTTTTATTTTTATTTTTTTATTTTTATTTTGTTTATTTACTTTCCCCTTTTAATTTCCTACAGCTCTTAGGACCCCTTTTTTATTTTATTTATTTAATTTTTTTTTTTGTTGTTGTGTTTTTACTTTTACCTTATTTTAGTTATTTCACCATCACCATCGTCGTTTTTGGATAGGATTACAGTAGTTCGAGCAACTGTTGTTTCCTTAGCGAGTTATACAGGTTATTAGTAGCATAATCCCTGTTTCCTCTCTACTTCTCCTCACGCCTCAGTGCCAGGCCTAATACGTTGAAGGGCAGCTACCATTGCAACACAATGTAGGCTAACATAAAACTAGAAACAATTCCCACTGTTTCTTTTTCTTTTGACGAGGTATTTGGTGGGTCCCTGCTAGTTTAGCTAACAGCCTAACCCTTGGGTTATGAAGTCTATTGCAGCATCACACACAAGTGAAACCTGCTTAGCCATATCTCTTAGAAAACAACTAAAATAGGTAAAAATGTTCCTTTTTTTTTTTTAGTTCATCTTATTTTATTTCAGTTTCGTCATAGTGACCAAACCCGTGAACCATCAGTAGTATAGCCCGGTCATCAGCTGACCCCTGCTTACGGCCCCTCAACAAAGTTACTCAAACTCTTCCTTTGTGTTCACGAACAAAAAAACATAGCACCTTACCTCACTAGCTGCCTCCCACCAGCTAGTCATACCTTACACGGGCTACACAGCCGTTCCCCTTAGAGATAGTTTAACACCTCTGTACGTACCTGCATTTGCCTTGTGTCTCTCTCTCTCTGGTGTTCCCACAAGTGTGCCAGTATGTCGCAGACATTCCACAGACATCCAGCCCTGGCAGCTCACCAGGACCACCTGGACACTCAGTAGAGCACTGTAATGGACATCATTCAGCTCAAAGCAGCCAACGACCTGCCATGGCAAAGAAAGGAACAGCGAGACTGCGACATAAGCGAACACTTGACCAGCATCATCCTCTCCTCGGCCCACACCCTCAAGGGCCTCAGACAGGAGGTATATGAGCTGAAACTGCAAGTCACAGAATTCTACAGAGAACTGACACCTGGTCAACGAGAGAAAGCACAGAATGGATGCAAAGAACCCCACAGAATGGTGCGACAGAAGGAAATCACCAGTCTTCACAGAGGCTCTAACAGCTGCTAAACACCAGGCGCCGCTGGAAAAAGCCATCACACAGGACTTGAAAAGAGAACTGTTTCACACAAAGTCACTCTTAAAACAACTTATGTGGAACTAAATGAGAGAGACACCACATCTAAGGCCTTACAAGGCCAGCTGCATTCAGCCAGAGCTGAGGTCCAAACCCTGACTCAGCAATTAGAAAGGAGCTTGACTTGGTTCAGAAAGAATTTAAACAGTCCTACCGACTGCGCATAGACTTAAGCAAAAGACAGCAGGTTGAACACCACGTCGCCAGCAGTGCAAGCCCTCCATGCCTGTGCACAGCTACGAAAGGGGGGAAAGGGAGCCAAAGCCTTCTGCTTGACACTTCACAAGTCAGCTCCTTGAAAACCTCTGCAGCTGCAACAAAAAAAAAATTTTCAGGCGAACCGAAGCAACGCAACGAGGTGAATTCAGTGTCACAAATGAACTGAAATATGCTTGCAGACCACAAGGTGAACAGACAGGGAAACACGAAACAGAACTTCCCCTGGCCAGCAGGCCCACCCCCCTCAGCCAAGAGTCTGAACCTGCGAGGGGGGGGGCGAGAGCCACTGTTCACACGTCACCAACCAGCAGCCACAAGGGGGTGGGGCAGGGACTTTTCCAGAGGATCACTGCAGACACACACACCGTGTGACCCCAACGAGCTGGCCAGAGACAACACATCTGGCAACCTAAATACTCTCAGACCCAGAGTCTGAACATGGACTGATCGCTGCCCCAGACACCAAGCAGGGCCGGCGTGAAACTCCCCATGCTTACTACCACAGACTTTGACAAACTTACTCCAAGCTCACGATTACCCTGGGATGGCGGAGGACACCAGCTGCAAGAAGTCATCTAGGCATTAGGGCCTGCCGCACAATGCCTAATCAACAGCTGTGTAACCTGACACAGAAGGCCTTTAACAAGCAGCAAGGCCTCCACTAAAGGTGTTTGTCAAACCCCACTGATTCTGAACTTCACAACTCAGAATCCAAAGCGGGCACCAGAAGGCACCCAGCATTGCCACAATGCAAAACCCTTCTACAGAAAGCCCCTAGCCAGAAGAGGACGGAGCCATCACCATGGCAACGGACCCAGGTTCCAGACCAACCACTGGGAACAGGCGTCCTCATCCTGCAAACACCACGGTATGTCCGACAGCAGTCCACCACAACATCCTCCTCCACACGGGTGCTGAACGGAGGCTACACAAGGACAGCTGGACACGCCTACGTCTGGGTTACAGGAGCTGCTGACACTCGCAAAAGAGCTCCTTGAACAAAACTCAACTAAGGAGTATTGAGAAGGACAAACCTCTGACTCCTTGCCTGCTGCATCACAGCATCAGGCCCCTCCAAGGGAGGAGCATCCCTTGAAACCGGTCGACACCCCTAGAAGCAGCCAGACAACGTTGGATTGAGCAGCGGGCCCACATGCCCAACAGCGAAAGCTCTACCAACACAACTCAGGCAAGCTCAAGTCGGTGCCGCCACAAGAGCCAAGCGACACCGCAAACATCAGATTTCTAGTGACGTTCGGGCAGAACAGAGAGCTAACAACCACCTGCTGCTCTCCTGCCATCATCACTAGGTCAGTCTGAAACTCTCTGCACACTACAAAATCTCCATAACAATTACCTGCAATCCCTGGAACCACCTGCACTCTCACCAGTGAGAGTCTAACCCGGCTGTTCCACATCGTGGGTACCACAGATAGCCTACTGGCTAACAGCATCAACAAAAACATCCTACCCGGACTAACTCACTTCAGGATGACAGGTGACACAGCCTCGACACCTGCTGCATAAGCTCGAGGACCCACACCTTGCTACAGCCTACATCACCACAGCACCCCACCTGACAGCATCCATCACGGCACCAACAGCCAAAAAGCCACCACTGGCTCCCAGCCGTGAGTGGCAGGTGTGTGTTCGATTGTTCTGCACCTTGACATCGCTCGTTGTTGTCTATTCTATGGACAACAACGTTCGAAAGGGGGGGATTTGTAGCGTCTGGGACACTCCAACACACAATATATATTTTGTTAGCTAGATTTCACAAATACTTTGTAACACCCCAGGACGCCGAACAAGACCCTGGTTTCATGGTAACCCGATACATTTACAACCTTGTGGAATGCGAGCCGGCTCTCATTCTGCTTTCTCCAGAAACAAAGGGACACAAATGCACAGGAGAAATTGACTTTTCTACTAATTAATTCATAGGAAAACCTTCTTTGAATGAACACCCATTTTCTTCAGGCCATTGTGTATATTATTGCTGTGTTGTATTTAATCTGTTGTATTATAGACTATTTTTATTCATGCTTACGATAAACCACTCATTCATATAAGTAACTCTACCATGTCTAGTATCTATGAATTCGTCTTCGGATGATCTAACTGAGAGTGCATATTACATGCTGATACCTCTGCAACATATTGATGTTCTAAGAATCGGTACTAATTTGTGCCTCAACACTCCAGCGAATTACATATGCAAAATACCATGCTTACAGACAAAGAGTCATAAAAATCCTCAGTATTTCCAACCTCCCGCTTGGGATTTCAGCCTTCCTCATTGGACGAACCCATCTTGAGAGGCGTGAATCTCTGCAGGCTTTAAAAGGCCACACTCCATGTGACCCGCCCTGTTCGGTGGTTCAGTGAGATGCTAAGATGAAGATGTGAGAAACGCTCCAGGATACCAAAGCTCGTGCCAGGCTCCGGCCTAGTCCTTTTCATTCATCAAGTGATTCTGACTCAAACTAGCTCTTTTTCATCAACCAACTTCAGCAAGATCTTGGGGCCTTAAGATTGCATCAGGAATCTTTTTCAGACATACGCAAGTATCAAACTTAGTCGATTTAATTGATGCATTAAGTATCAGTTACACCTTTTTACAAGGTTTGTTTGAACTAAGAATCTGACGTTTTCCCTCAGGTTTTAGATCTGCTGAATATGCAAAATGGTTCCATAAATGTCATTCCTTATGTCTCTTTCTTTAGTGCTAAACTTTAACCCTTTCCTATACCAACTGTATGTGTGTGTGTGTGTATGTTTATGTTAGACCGGCTTAATGTGTTTGTGTAGTATGTTAGACTAGTTTAAGTTTTTATGTAGTTAATAAAACCTTACTTGTATCACACTTGGCGTGTTCATTGTTTACTCATAACCGGAGTCAATAATCATGCAGATTTACGTTACAAACTTATAGAATTGTACAGTAAGAAAGTTATTTCCTTTAACCAGGAAATTAACGTTCTTAGAATTGACAAGACGGTTGACCCTGAGTGGTCAGCTAAATATCTACAGTGGATCTAAAATATTAATAATTAATCATAATTAGTTATGCTTAATTATTCATATTTCCCCATGAGCTGATTCGCTACACTTGTGAGAGTGAGCTGTTTTAACCATGGCAATGCTGAGTGTGTGCTTTTATTTTTAGGTTATCATTGTCTCAGAAAGTACTCAAAACTGGCCACTTCTAAGGGCACTTTGCAATGAACTGATGAACACTTCACTCCTGTGATTGTTGCTGCAAGCTTAATTGTGTGACAAAGATGCCGCCTTAACTGTCTTGGCAATATGACAAAGAAGTGCATTCCACACTCTTAAGAAAACAGGTTCCAAAAAGTGGTTTTTGCAAGAATGCCATAGAAGAACCTATTTTGGGTTCCTCAAAGAATCTGTCAGTGAACAGCTCTTAAAAGAACCATTTCCAGTGTGAAGAGCATTTAAAAGGTTCTTTAAAGAACCTTGTTCTGCTATAACTTTTTGTGCAGTGGAAAGGTTTTATAGAACCATTGATGCCAATAAAGAGCTGTTTAAAGAGGAACTGTTTTTTTGGTCCCCTACAGTATTTTTCCATTTGAAGCTCTCACTTTAGATGGTAAACACTTTGAAGGGAGTAGGGCATATGGATGAGTCCTTCAGAATGGAACCTAGTGAATAAATTAGTGGTGGTTGAAGTTACTAATATATAGCATTGATACTGTACCATTAACATGTGACTACCCCACTAATCAGGCAGATTGGATCATTACCCAATCAGAACACAGAACATTTACGTTTGTCATAAAAAAGTGATTTTGAAGCTTCATGAAGCAGTATGCCCATCACTAGGGATCAAGACAAGCATCGGAAAACACATTCCAATTACATTTACATTTGATTTTTGAAGTATATATGTGAACAACATCCAGATGCAAGTCGCATTTTAAAGCCAAGTGCAAACAGGGCCATGGAGGACAGTTAAATATTTTGACCGCCGAATGCCACAATTGTCCAATCAGAATCAATTTTTCCAGAGAGCAGTACAATAATAAGAAATATTTACTCATTAGTGTTATATCTTGGCTGTTCATTAAAATAGTTTCCTGTATTTTTTCTGTAAACTACCTGACCCAGTTGTTTTGATTTTCATATTTCAGTTCTGCTGCACCTAGCTTGAGCTCTTTTACTGCTTCCCACTGCAGAATGAGTATTCTTTGAGTAAAGATATCTTTACTCAAAGTCCCAGTGTGTTCATTTATAACTGGGGTTGTTTTGGGTCAGATATTATATCACAAAGTACCAACTGAATTATATTACACTGTATGTTCTGAAACCCTTTTAACTTTATTACAGCTGTAGGGATATTTTGCTTAAACTAGCACCCTCAGTACAACATTGCCTCATTTAAAAGGGTGTTTTTTTATTTCAGTCTTAATAAGGAAAAGAACCCCACCTGCAAGTTCAAACACAGGCAACAGTCCAACAAATTACAGACCCATGTGGACTCCTACATCTCAAACCCCTTATGTTGATCATTAAGAACATGACAGCACCATTTCTTCCTCCTAACTAGCCTCACATTTGTCCGTGCCGCAGTGGTTTTGCTATGGTTTGCTGTGGGTAGAAGTAATAGTGAGGTGTGAAATTCTGAGCCACTTTGAGCAAACTGTGATCGCCTTATCAGTGGACCCTTTTTAATGGGATTTTCTGCTCTGCCCGCCAGTGCTGTTTTGCTGCGTGTTGTCTTGGTTGCCCCAACTCTTGCTAACATGCAAAGTTTGTTCCTTGAGAGAGAGAAGATTAAAGCAAACAGCATATAGTTCAGATGGGGTCTTGGTCCTCACCGTATCTCTGTGCATAAACAGACATACAATATGTTTAAAGAAGACGATATAAGGTGGCCAGCAATACGTTTAGAAATCTCCCATTCTCTATATCAGCATATGAAGTGGTTCCATTAATGTTGCAGCTGATAAAGAAATAATACTTGAAGTTTAATTATTCTTCATTTACAGAGAGTGTGCAATTTAATTTATCCTTAGAAAAAAGAGGAGGTTTAATGAGCACACAGAGCGCTTGCTACGAGATAATGTAGTGCATTGTTAACGTGTCTCATGACAGTAAACTCATTTCAATTAATCATTGGCTAAATAGTTAGGCTAAAAAACTTTTCCTGTTTGAATTGAAATACATTTCTAAAATTAGATATGAAATGTAATAATGCTATATTTGATATACATTCTTAAAAATAAAGGTGCTTCATGATGCCATAGAAGAACCTTTTTATCTAAATGGTACCATAAAGAACCTTAAACATCTGAAGAACCTTTCTGTTTCACAAAAGGTTCTTTGAGGCGAAAGAAGGTTCTTCAGATTATAAAAAGCTAAGAAAGAGATGGTTCTTTAAAGAACCTTTGACTGAATGGTTCTTTGTGGAACCAAAAATGGTTCTTCTATGGCATCGCTTGAAGAACCGTTTGAAGCACCTTTATTTTTAAGAGTGTATGTTTTGCACGTGATAAACGTTTTAGTTATTTAGTTTTTCATACATATATATAGGAAAGCAAAAAAATTCATAGACAGTGTCTAGAAGAAGCCTTTAGGACTATCTGTTGTGACAGATAATGAAGTTGGCTTTGCCAATGAATTAAACACCTTTTTTTGCTAGATTTGAATCCACAAGCAATAATGAACTAGTTAATATAGTACGATCTTATTCTCAAAAGATAGTTATCGACGTTAAAGATGTTAGGAGAGCATTTCAGTCTACTAATATCAGAAAAGCTGCAGGTCCTTATAGGTGTGCTCCAGGCCTTATAAAGAACTTTGCTTATGAACTAGCTCCAGTGTGGCAACCAATCTTTCAGGCTTCTGTTGATTCACATGGGCTATTGTTCCTGTAATATGGAAAACCTCAATCATAAAACTAATACCAAAAATATCTTGTCCAAAGGAATGTAAAGATTATAGACCTATAGCTATACCTCAGTAATCATGAAATGTTTAGAAAGAATATTACTTGAACACCTGGTTTATAATGTTAAAGGGAAACTTGATCAGTGTCAGTTCGCATATAAACAAGGCTGCAGTATACTGAAGATGCAGTGGCTGCTTTAAAAAAAAGTGACGTGACATGTGGCCAAGTATGGTGACCCATACTCAGAATTAGTGCTCTGCATTTATCCCATCCAAAGTGCACACACACAGAGCAGTGGGCAGCCATTTTTGCTGCGGTGCCCGAGGAGCAGTTGGGGGTTCGGTGCCTTGCTCAAGGGCACCTCAGTCATGGTATTGAAGGTGGGAGAGAGTGCTGTACACCCCCACCTACAATCCATGCTGGTACAAGACTCGAACCTGCAACCTTTGGGTTACGAGTCCGACTCTCTAATCATTAGGCCACGACTTCCCTTAAAGTAATTTAGTAATTTACTTCCCTTTAGTGCACATCATCACTAAACATCTAGACAAAAGTAACACCTATGTTAGAGCTTTATTTCTTGACTTTTCATCTGTGTTTGACACAATCCAAGTTAATACTCTTGTGTCCAAACTAATGCAGTTAGACGTGAATCCATATTTAATTAAATGGTACATTTATTTTCTTACTAATAGAACTCAAAGAGTTAAAGTGAACAACGTTTTGTCAACAAAAGTAAAAACTAATGTTGGTGTACCTCAGGGTTGTGTAAGTTCTGCTATGTTATTAACTTTGTACACAGATGTCGTTCAAATAGGCCTAACCAATATATTCTAAAGTCCTCTGATGACACCGTGTCAATATCATTATTAAATAATTCAGAGTGTTCAGAACAGCATCAACAGGGGTAAGCAAATTAGTTGAGTGGTGTGATTATAATGCCCTCAGTATTAACATAAAAAAAACAGAGGAGACTGTATTCGGGCCTGCCTCAGACCCTCATACAACGCCTGTTGTTATACATGATGAGAACATTAGACAGGTAGAAGCATAAGTACTTAGGAGTAAGGACAGATAACACGCTATCATGGAAAGACCATATAGAATATATCTGTAAAAAAATCAATGCAAAGAATCTACTTCCTTCACCGATTGAGGTCTTTTGGAGCAAGAAAGCAGATTCTTTTATTATTTTTCCAGTCTGTAATTATGAGTGTTTTGCAGTACTGTAATTATGTAAGGTATATGAGTTTATCTGTCAGTTTAAAAACAAAGCTGATGAACTAATGTGTTCCAAAAAGTATATGAATTATCCTGTCATAAAAATCTTTTAAGGTTGGCCAATAATGGCCAAAAATTATTAAAAAAATTATTAATTAATATTAAACAATAATATTGTTTTTGAAACGAATCATGTGTTGTATAATGAATTTGTACTGTTGCCATCCAACCGGCGGTATAAGGTCCCAAGATATAATCGAATTAGGTTAAAGTATTCCTTTGCACACCAAGCTGTATTAGAGCTTAACAAGTCACACAAAATATGTCCTGGAGCTTTGAAAAATAATAATATACATATACAAACCTGATTCCAAAAAAGTTGGGACACTGTACAAATTGTGAATAAAAACAGAATGCAATGATGTGGAAGTTTCAAATTTCAATATTTTATTCAGAATACAACATAGATGACATATCAAATGTTTAAACTGAGAAAATGTATCATTTTAAGGGAAAAATAAGTTGAATATATATATATATTTTTTTTTTGTGATTGAAAGTTTGCCGGTCTTTTGTACATGTGTTAAAGTATTTATTTATTTATTTATTAAAAAAATAAATAAAAAAAAAGATTACAGTTCTGTTTTGAACAGCACCCCTCGCCCTCCACCCCAGATTGGTGTAAAATCATGGTGTTTTTTAAGTCACCATCATAGATATCATCATGTTCTTATTTTATTCTCACTTTACTGTGTATAATTTAGCTGATATCACTACAAAATTCATATGTTGAACTCATAATATATCTGAAATGCAGAAAAATCTATTTTGTGCAACCACTTACCATTAAGCATCATTTACATAAAAGCGGGGGCTAAACAGTTCACCAGGTCCTCCTCAAATAATCAGTATCAATGTCATTCCTTTGTTGCATCTGTTGTACTCACAGAATTGGAAAGAATTAGTTCAAAGATAACTAATTTAGTTGCTTTGTGTGGATGAACTGCTGCCTATATTCAGAATTGCACAAAGTTATATGTTTAATGACTGATCAAACAAACCCCCTGCCCCCCCAATACATCAAAAGAGAGTCACTTAATTAAAAAGGGGTTGTTTGATGTGCATTTTTAGCTTGCATTGCCATGAGTACCTGTCCTTTTGAATTTGTGTGTACATCAGACCTCAGTGAGTTCATGAAAAGATATAGCGAGACTGAAAATTATTATTATTCTTGCACTACATAATCATGTGCAATTAGGACCACTGGCCAGTATAAGCCATTCTCTTAGTATTTAGATTTCCTAGTAAATCTAAACATATAAGTCTTTTATATACTGTGGCTTTGAGTTGCAGTGCGATATAAATATAAATATAAATCATAGTGTTCAATGAGCCTTATAAAACGCACCGTCATTTCAAATGCCATGACCAGCCCATAATAAGTGGAAGTAATATAGTGTATTATGAAAAGATTAATGCCCACATAAATCCTGAGAAATAGTATCCAATGGAATAATAAAACGGGTTTTCTCATCCTTTTGTTTTAGCAATTCTATCCAATTTATTACACCAAAATTAGCAAAACACCATTCTTAGGACCCGTTTGTGGTGCTCAAGTTAAAAGAAGTTCAGCCTTTAAAAAAACATGTCTCAAGACCTTGCTTTTTTCCCCATTTCAGTGCTGCATCTTCAAAGCAAAAACGCATTCTGTGTGAATGGCCTCTTAGCCGACATTCTTTACATTAAAACCCTCATATTCACATGAGCACAATGCTATAATTTTAGCCCATTTTCATTTTTTTTTTCTCAGTAAAGCCTTTGTTCCTGGGATTATCTAATGGCCTATGAGTCTCTGCTCTGAAGGAAAGGATTCCATGTCTTAAAGCTATCTCAGGCTATGTATGAGCTTTTTCATTAGAGACAGTTAATTGCCATTAAAAGGCTTGTTGTGTAAAATGAGATGGAACCACAGCCTCTTGTCTGATTCAGATTCTTAGATGTGCTCTTTGTACATCAGCACTCTTGTGAGAGAAGTCGTCATCATGACTCTGAAAACTGGATACAATTCATTCAAATGTATTCCTTATATGAAATACCTCCTATATTAGAGATATATACTGAACAAGGAAATACAGACATGCACACAAAAGTAAAAAAGAGAGAAAAAAAACACACAAGTCATTTGAGTTTCTACTTTATGTGTGCTATTATTGCAGTACAACAGCATGGCAGTGCAATACCAAGTTCATGGTTTTGATAAGTACTTTAGATGCACTATAAATACTCATGATTAAAGTGTCTACCGAAGTCCTCAAATTCAATATGTTTTTGTTTATTGCCACATCAACAATTGTGTTTTTTATTTTTATTTTAAGTAATTGTGTGACATAAGACACTCAGGGTATCCTTCTAAAGGCCAAATGTAGTCATTTTTAAAATGTACTTTTCAGATTTCATTTTTGTAACCTCATTGTCAGTCGGGCCAACATTTTTTTTTTAATTACTTAGAAAGGTTTTACCTTTTTTTACCTTTTACGAAATGATAAAGTATGCAAGTGAGATCTTTCTTCCGATTAAGAAATGCTGCATTTTCATCTGATTCACCCTTCATCTTGATTGTCCTCTGGGATTTCAGTAAAAAAAACAAAAAATTAGTTTCAAATTGATTAAGTAAATCCTTTGGAATTTATTTATTAATTCTGTCGCTTTTCCATATCATGAAGCCAATCATTTTCAGGTTTTCATGAACAACATTGTAAATTGTACTTGAAAAGACAGTGATTACATGAAAGTCATTTTGGTGCTCTTTACTTCATATTTCCATGGTCGGCCACTGAATATTGTAATCAGTGTGATTAAAGCAGAGTGTTTCTCTTGTACATTTTACAATGATAGTAATAAATCTACAGTTCCAGCATTTTATGTTCAGTCATAGCTAGCCAAAACTAATGTCTAAAACCTCCCTTGCACTTTGTCCCTGCACCACTCGGCTGGCACTGTGCTCAAAAAATCAGCGTGATCACTTTGTGAGATCTCCTTTTGTGATGCTAAGGCTGCCATTCTCATTCTCCCTGGATTCCTCATCACGCACCTGAGCATGCCACACATTGGTTTTTCATTGACAGTTGATGACAGGCCTTTTTATAGCACTGATGGTCTTTCTATAGTAATAATCCAAATCATTGCACACATCACGTCCCTATTGAACTGTTTTGTACATGATAACTGATAGAAAGAATAAAATGAACAGGTGAATTTTAAAATGTAAGGCACGTTGATCAAAACACTTTGTCAACAAAAACTGAGCCTATTTAGATTCTTAATGCACTTCCTTACGATACTGTTAATCAGAGTTTAAACAGCCACAATCTATAAGACGCTACATTTTGTCATTTTGCTTTGTCAGGGTGGCTCAGAACTTTCAATGTTCAACGTTCAATGGTCAACATTCTCAGAATTTTGGGCAATATTCTGGAAAGGTTCTTTCTAAGTTATGAACAAACAATTTTCAGGAATGTTCTGTTCATTAACAGTTGGTCCATTAACATCTGGTGTATAATAATGTTCTTAAAATGTTAGCACAAAAATACAATTAGTCTGAAGAGGGTTTAGAGAACATTCAAAAGTAGCATTCCCATAATATTTGCAAAATAATAAAATGGAACATTCCCCTTAATGTTGTCTTTAATATTAACATAACTAAGAAAAATAAATCAATTTAAATATAAAAACTGGATGCTTTGAACATTCAGAGAACATTCAGAAATAGCATATTCATAACGGGAACATAATGGGAATGTTAGAAAAACATTTTTAGAACATATTTTTGTTGGCAAGGGAATCAAATACTATTGCTTTTCAGTTCCACAAGGAAATCCACGAAAAGCAATCTGTGGAAGCTTTAAGAAAATACGAGGCATGTGCTCTGTGTTTCAGCTGCAATAGAGTTACATTACGATTTGCAAGGGCGAGGGAGCGTGTAAACCCACAGAACTGTTCTGATTGGTTATTTTGAGATTGATTGCGTGGCGTCATCCCTCATTTCATGTTCAGATAAATCATTTGTTGCTGGAATCTTTCCGGGGTTGCACTTATTAGGACACTGTGTTAATGGCAATTATCCACAATTCAATCATATATATATATATATATATATAAATTTAATTTTTATGGACATTCCTTAATTTTCCAAACAGAAAAAAAATAGCAGAAAAAATTGGAAAGTCAGATGAAAAGATGACCTGCTCATGTGTTAAATATGTATAGGGGAGACTTGGGGTTGTTGTCAAAAGGGCTCAACCTCAGTATCTATAGATTTTGATTCTAAGTCACACACACACACACACACACACACAAATGTATACTTTCTTCAACAGTTCTTTTGTATCCTATGTTGTTTGAAATAACAATTCAACACCATCTTAAATTAGAATTCTGAAATCATCATAGTTTTGCAATATATATCTGCTGGGTGAGAAACTGAACACCATAAAACTACTGACAGACAATGTTTTTAATGAAAATATATTATTAATATAAAACAATATTAAAAACAAAGTATGCTCTCAGGACAAAAATATTGTAAACAATATAAATGCTATAATATAGCCTAAAACAATGGTTTCATTTTCACACATTACCTTTCAAAATGTTGCTGTTTTGTTAATAATTTTGTATTTCATAGTTGTTTTACTCGCTGAAAAGCCTGTATTAGAATGCATAGCAGTTTTTATTTATTTTATTTTTTATACTGAGACAACGTATTTCGATGTAATCAACATACTGTATGTAAAAAAAATTGATCAGTGCTATTTACAGTTTCTTCTCTCAGAATATGCTCTTCCTACAAAACAAGAGGCCTGAAACAATGTCCCATTTGAGCTTAAAAGGTGTTGGTAACGCATTAGATTACAACCCGCAATGTACTGCGTAAGTAAACAGAATTTACAGCGTAACTTACAGTGTAGCCTACCTATTCAGTACCTCCGTGTAGGTATAAGTTAACAATATGCGAAGTTTGGGGAATAAAGGAGTAATAATCTGTCAAATTAAAATGTAGAGGGTTTAATTTGGCCATCAATTATGTTTATTGATACATTACCTGATATATAATGTATGTATGTATGACCTACTGTATAAACAATCGTTTCAGAGCAATTTGTTGTAGCCACTTACCCTGTAACTACATGGAACAAGGGGGGAACAAAGCACCACTTTAGTTTACAGCCCGCAAATGTTCACTGTAACTGATTTTTGTAATTTGAACAGTATTATACTGTAATATGTACAGTAAGATACTGTAAAATGTGTATACAGTATTTTACTGTAAAGCGCAAAGAATTATGGGAAAATATACAGTCACTACTGTATTTCCTCACTACTGTAAATCAATTTACAGTAGTGAACTTGCCCGCGAAAAACTGACCACTGGCAATGGAGTTCTTTTTTGACTGTTTGGTGGAAGTGGCTGTAAAAGGACAAAAGAGAAATGCACCTTAACTCGACGAAAGGTTAGTATATTATTTCTGTTTTATGCAAAACTGCGATATTTTAAGATGTTTTCACTTGTTAACAGCAAACTAACATTATTCATCGTGTCATTTTTCATGTCGGGAGTTGCAGCCTTTTATTCTGACTGACGGCCGGAATGCCGCCAAAAGGCTGATAACATCGACTGCTGAGTAAGTTAAGGTCACCTAACTTATATTAGACGAAATAAACCTTAGTTAAACCGAGAAACACGTTTGTACGTTCTGCTGCCCTTTAATGCAAGTTAGCTCCTCTGGTGAGTCGTTATTTAACCTTAACAGCGAATTAAGGTGAACTACTGAGGTAAAGTGCGTTAGGCAAACCACTGTTTCAATGGAGATTTTAAACAGTATTTTCTAGTACTTCTTTTGTTTGTTATTTTCAGATTTGTAGTCTGGATGTAATCTGCAACGTCGGAGGTGTATTTTGGATCCTCTTCTTGTGAATGCCAAAGTATCGATGATAACATCAACTGGTAAGTTAATAATGTCAGTTAGCCGAAGTTAACTAACTTAGTTGAACAAAGAGAAGCATAGTAAGTTATCTTCTCTACTCTGCCTCTTTATCGCAAGTAAGGTAATTCTCTTCAAATGCTATTTA
>NW_015506013.1:184413-185370 GCF_001515645.1 Sinocyclocheilus grahami
ATTTAAGTCAGAAAGTGTGTACCAATGTCGTATGTAACTTTAGAGATGGTCCCTAAATTCAGTGACAGACGTAACGTTAACATAAAACAGTGAGCTAACAACCTACTGAGGAACACTGAGTGAAGAAACACCACTGTTCAGAACATCTTTTGTGTTTTATTTTAAAGTTAGTGGTCATGTCGTCTGCATTGGAGGTGTATTGGAGTCTTGTGATTGCCTCGTAGCGGTGCTAACATCAGGTGAGCTTTCATCAGCTTAACTAACTTTAATGTCACTAAATTAGCCTCTAGCTGCTGTTCTCCACTAACTCACAGAACAGGTTGACTTTGAGAGGAACATGCTAGCACATGTTGAATAAACATGAGCACTGCACGTTTCAAAATCGAAACCCGGTGCGGTTTATATCACTGTATTTCTGAAGGAAACTCATTTTCATTTCTTCTTGCTTGTAATGTCTGATAAAGCAGCATTTGTGAGCGCAGCGCTGTTTTGTGTACAGCCTTACCGGGGAAACCTGATCTCTATCACTCCAACAGCGCCTCCTGCTGGCAGAGAATGAGTTTGCATATTCACTGTATTTCTGAAGGAAACTCATTTTCATTTCTTCTTGCTTGTAATGTCTGATAAAGCAGCATTTGTGAGCGCAGCGCTGTTTTGTGTACAGCCTTACCGGGGAAACCTGATCTCTATCACTCCAAGAGCAGAGAATGCGTTTGCATATGCCGCCACAAATAGAATGAAAGTCTGTGGGAAACACTGTAATGTTACACTTTGCTCTACTGATTGAATGCATTGTAAAAAATGGAGCTTTAATACTTTGAATATGATGGATTATCAACTAATTATGTACCTTCCTTGTAGGTGCGTTCAGATGTAGTATATAACGTTTTTTTTATTAACGTAAAGGTCAAAACACCACCAACAATTTTAACAGTCAAGGAAAATTTTAAAACCACT
>NW_015506013.1:186260-216705 GCF_001515645.1 Sinocyclocheilus grahami
GCATTGAACCTTGATGGTATATCATGCAAAGTTATTTGGTGATAGTGGTGTTGAGAGCACATTGTTTTTGTTAAGTCTTACTATTTAAATGTTTTTTTCCGTTCTCATGTCAGATGTGCATGTATGTATGTTTGTATGTATGCATGTGTGTATGTACCAGGAGCACCTGGTAAAAAAAACAAAAAAAACCCACAACAAATTCCTAGTGTGTTTGCGCACACCTGGCGAATAAAGCGAATTCTGATTCTGAGAAGTTGCTAGTGTGAAGTTGCTGAAATCGACAAATAAGCTTTCATAAGGTAAGTAGACTCGTGAATTATAAATCATAGCAGAAACTCATTCACTCATTTCACTAAGCTAGTGCATCTGAGAGGTCAAGATTTGTAATTTGTACTTTTAAAAAGAAAATGGTCAACAATTAAAAATAATATTTATAAAATAAATATAATAAAATAAAATTTTTAACTAAATGAAAATAAACTATACAGTACTGATACTGTAAATGAATATATGGTAATAATACTGTAAATAAAATACAGTAAAGACATATTGTACCGTAAATGCAATTACAGTACTGATCCTGTAAATGAAAATACGGTATCAGTACTGATACTGTAAATGAAAATACGGTAATAATACTGTAAATAAAATACAGTAAAGACATTATTGTACTGTAAATGCAATTACAGTACTAATACTGTAAACATTTTTACAGTAAATTACTGGCATCCAGCTGCCAGTAAGTTACTGTAAAATTTACAGCAACCTATTTACAGTGTTGTATTTAAAATACCTATACGCCTATAATAAAATACCAATATAAAATTATAAAAAGTATATATCGACTTTCTAAATCATTCCCAAACATAAGATAGTTGTTTAGGCCATACATACCACCTAATATTAGAATAAGCACCTCTTAGTTTAAAAATAATTACAGTAAAAATGATTTGTAATTTTACAGGTTGTTACCCCTTTATTCCCCAAACTTCGCACATTATTCCCTTATGTAGCCTATACACGGAGGTACTGAATAGGTACACTATAATTACAAAAAACTTACGCTGTAACTTCACTTTACTTACGCAGGTTGCATATCTAGTTGTTACCCCCTTACCAATAACACATTGTTCCCTTATACCTTCACGTATGTTCTTTATAGGTACACTATAATTACAGAAACGTACACCGTAAATTCAGTATACTTACATAGTTCTTTGCGGGTTGTAATCTAAAGCGTTACCAAGGTGTTTCGCCATATATTTATAAAGTAAGCTACTATATCTAAAATGTAAAACAGTCATCACCTCTCTTCTGGCCCTTTAAACCTCCAGCTGGATGGCGAGACTCCTGCCGTGGCGTTTAACTGAGTGGGTGACGTCACTAAACTTTCCAGCTCGCTGTGCTTGTGTGTGTGTGTGTGTGTGTGTGTGTGTGTGTGTGTGTGGAAGATGAGGGAGTGAGTGTGTGTAGATAGAAGACAGCGTGTGCGTGCACTGCTCTGCTCAGGACGCGCGAAGGATTCGTGTTTTTCGGTGAGTGGATCGTACTTTTCCTTTGGAAAGTAAGCGTTTCGAGAACGTGGATTGTGTTTGTACGTCGCTTCTGTTAACAAAAGAAACTTGAAGTCCTGGAAAGTGAGTCAGCACTTGTAGAGAACGTGTGTAAAACTTACTTGTACATTCTGTTCGTCAGATGAAGTAGTTTCAGCCGTGATGTAAACATTGGTTTGTTTAAAGCTGTATCTCAGAGAAACGTTACGGACGGAATTTGTAAGGATGGAATGCGCTCGAGCAGGTTCCTTCTGTAACACGGATGCGCGAGTGCCAGCAGGCGGGATCTTTCGGCTCTTAACTGTGATCTTCAAATTGACAAGTGGATTTTATGGAGTATCGTTACGTTAGTTGGGTATCTGTTGCTGGACATGGTGCATCTCCTTAAGCTTTGCTTTGGTTTTTAATTAGCGGAAAAGTGCAGGTTACTGATGCGCCTTACAGTTGCTCAGTGTTAGTTTTCAGATTGATGCTAGCCTATATAGTTATATTGACGCGATTAATTATTGGGTTAAAATCTGTTCATCTTGTAGGCGAATGGTAAAATGGGATATACGTTTTTACATGTAATATTCTTATTTTTCTTCTTCTGTAGGCTATTGTTTGATGGAAAATATATTTAGCAGACTATTTTCCACTTCAGCTGTACACACTGTACTTGCCAAAGTCTGTATGTTTATTAGTGTTTTTTTTTATTTGTTTGTCTGTCTGTCTATATATCTGCTAATTTGTCTATCTAGCTGTCTGAGCTGTTTGCGTTCTGTCTAGCTGTTTGTTTCTCGTCTGATAGGTGCTGTAGATACTGTCTACTTGTCTTTCTGTTTATTTGTCTACTGTATCTGTCTATCAATCTGCATTTTGTGTAGCTGCCTTTCAGTCGGTTTATCTATCTATTTGTTTACCTGCTTTTCATGTCTGTTTATTTGGCTTTCTATCTGTTTATTTGCTTGTCTGTTATTTTCAAAATAAGATGTTTTTTTTTTGGCTGTCTATTTGTATATCATGTTCTGTATTTTATGCATAGACATATGATCATATTAAGTAGCATTTTCTATAGCTTGCACAAGGGTTTCATCCTACTTCAGTTTTTTTTCTTCAGTAGTTAAAACTCCTTTTTGGCCATGTAGTGTCCCTGGAAAGGACTTGCGAGGTCTGTCCATGGATACCTCTAGAGGCCATTTCCAGACTGTAATCTGCATGACAATACCTTTTCCGTTAGTGTGAGCCAGTCCGATTTACTGAATTTACAGTCCCACTCTGAGAAAGGCAAACTAATCACTGAATCTCAAGAAGTCCACCGCTATCACCATTCCGCTATAGCAAATATTATGCCAGTAAGGAGACTTGAAGGAATTCTTCTTGCCATCCATTCTCTGGCCATTTAGTCATTTGCACAGCATGAGGTGCCAGTGCAAGACTTTGTAATATTTGTTTTCGTTCAGTGTGTGTAATGGAAAAAAAAAAGACTGCAAGGCTTTGGAAATGCTTGTTTTTTTCTCTCCAATAGTTTAAAAATCCATATGATGTATATTTTTGTGAGCAATTAGTGAAAATTCGACTCATTCAGTTTATTTTTGCACCGTAGGATACACTGTAAAAAATTACCATGAATTTAACGGCAAAAGACTGTAAAAATGCTACAGTAAAAACCTGTTAAATGGTTAATCAGTGTTTCCCCTAGGTTTACGGCTTTGGGGGGGGGGGGATTATCAGTGTATTACAAAGTTACAAAACAGATTTCAGTACTTCAATAGGTTGGTATATTAACATTATATCAGTTAATGAAATTACGGTATTTAAATGTAAATTTAAGTTAAATCTAAAATGTTGCTACCATATTTTTCTGGCAACCACAGCTGCTGTTTTTTTACCGTATATTTTATGGATTTTTTTTTACAGTGTAGAGATTGGGACTATTTATTATGCAAATGGCTAATAAAAACTTAATGCATACCTTTTAGTAAAAAGTGTTAGTTTAGTGTTAGTAAAAAGAAATGAAAAATATACACTGGACTAGTGCTCAAAATATATTTCATATGAATATATAAAAAAAATGTAATAAACACATTTTAATAAAACTTGTGTGAATAAAGTTACAAGGCAAAACACATGTCATGACTTTTTTGCCCCTTTGAAATTTTGAATAAATGAACTCTTAGTTTTTGTTCAAATATGTGGAATGGCATGATGTTAAGAGCTGAAGGAAAGATTTGCAGTGAATAGCTCATGTATATCTATTATATATAACTTATATTTGATCTGTTCCTTACACAAAACAGCTTTAAAAGACCTTGAATATGAGCACTTTTTGATGTTTTTTTTATGGCTGGATAAACTTTTCTTGTAACTTTTCTTATTTTTCTTGAAATTATTCCTTTGAACAGAGGAAAAATATCACACCATATGAACATTTTGATGTTCTCAGTTCTCGCTGGCTTTCTAGGTTTGTTTGTGTAAGTCTACTACTGTATGTAAGTCTTTGTTAGTCTGATGGAGAACATTATTACTGTATCCAAAAACTTTGCAAGGTCGGCTGTCCCGCTTTTAAGTTTTATGACATGTTTCCTTTCTGTCTAAAGCATATTACTTTTTTTCATAGATTGCAGATGCATTACTGATCTAAAAGCATATTTTTCTCTTTTTGTCAAACACGAAACTCCAAAGCTCTTTTTAATTACAAATTACCAATGTAGTTGATTATTCAAGAGAGATTTTCATTTTGATATACAATGTATGAAAGAAGTGGGGAGGTTTTTTAATGTTTGAAAATACTGTTTTTAAATTGCCTCCGAACTGGGAAGTTAATAAATGTGCAGGATGTTCATTTTCGGTGATATGCTGATTTGCAGTTTTCATAGCTCCAAAGAAGTGAAGGTTCTGTTGTACTATACACACACACGTTAACTTAGCCTATCTAAATGAGGACAAGCCAGAGACTGTACTGTTTTTATATAAAGCTAATTATGAATACTACCGACTAACCTTAACCCTTAAATGGAAACGTTTGCAGTTTTAAAATGAAATATATAAATATATTATTTATGCATGAATAATATTTCAAATTGAGGGCATCCCTGGATATCCCAAAGGAAGGTTTTGTCAGATTGAGCTCACTTCTGAGGACAAATGCGTCCCCAAAGTGTAGCTAAGTAAATCCACATAAACATATATTAGATGTGCATTCTTTGGCATACATTAGTCCTTTAGAAACCTTGAAGAAAGGAAAAATCTAATTAACAATCTGTTAATAGGCCTAGCACATCTTACAATGCATAACCGTAATTGCATTACACATTGATTATTTCAGGGGGGTGTTCAGCTCTCCTATTCTGCCATCCTTTTAGCATAAATATCATACTTGAATAAAGTATTTCGCTTTTTATGCTCAGTGGTATTCATGACACGACTCTTTTCTTGATTTCTCAATTTAAACTTTTTTGCTCTTTGTACTCGTGTACAGTGAACTTCTTGTCAGAGAGCAGTTTTAACAGTACAATCAGCTCCAGTTTTTAAATAATGATCAGAATAACGAAAAATAACGATCAGAATCTTTCATCTGCCAGATGTATTTTTGAAAGCACCAAATTGCAAATGAGGGCATACATTGAAAAGGATGAGGCAAACATCCAGTGACCTCATTACTGGTACAGACAGTGAATTGTCTGAATATAATGGGTCTGTCATGAACGGCATGAATTTTTTACTTCATTACTTCATCATTTTTTTTTACAAATAAAATGTCTTCATCTGTAGTTAAAGTCCAGATTAGAGGAAAACCATTAGAACTTAGAAGTGCAATTTAGCATGATTGATTGAAATAATTCTAATTAACTCTTTTTTACTGTAACATTGGCTCAATCAGAAGCATGCATTGGAGTGGGACTATCTGTTTTTTACCTGTTTGAAAACAATCGTAATCTTTGCATTTGTCTTTGGTGATAATGGTAAAAAATAAAAATAAAAAAACTTTTTTAAAATAAGGTGCTTTGGATGGTTTGACGTCAATGACATTTGGTCTAGAATTATTTAAGAACTGACTCAACTTTGTGTTTGCCTCATTAAGGTATTGCATGTCTTTAAAAGCCTTGGAACATTGCAGTTGTGTGGACCACTGTACTTTTATGGTGCTTTTCATTGTCATTTTGGAAGTTGAAAAAGTCACAAGCGAGATGAAAGCAGTGTAAGCAATTTACTGAAAAGAACAAGGCAACAAGGCAAATGTTTCGGTCACATGTTCACCATTTCCAATGCCAAGCTAACAATGTTGGAACTAGGAGCCATCTTGATTTAAGAAAGCACATGATGTTTTTTTAGAGTGTGCGGACGTTTTCAAGTATTTTACTTTTTGGGAAACCTTTTTGGTCTACGCACCTTGGTTGGGTTGTTTTGAAGGCGTGGTGAGTCTCTAGCTGTTGTTCATTTTGGAAGTTGACAATAGAAAAGAGCAACCAGGATGTTCTTCAGAAGTTCACATTTTGTGTTCTATGGAAGAAAGGAGTTTATGATAACATTTTCATTTGTAATTAATTATTCATTTATGATTTCCCACTAAATACCATGAACATTATTTTACCTGTGATCTTTCTTTTTGTTTTTTGTTTTTTTTCACAGACCCTTTAGTCTTTTATGGTATTTCTCATGTCCAGTGACAAACATTTGTTTACACAGCATCTTTCTTATAAATCTGTCATATCTTAATAAGGTTGTTACCTTTGCTGACCCCAGAGGAAGTGGTCCCCTGAGGAGAAATTGGATATATTTATACTCTGGTGCACGTTATGGTCGCTGAAGTGTTCTAATCTATTCTTATTGTTGTGGCTTTTACCAAATGACTGTGGAGGTTTGAAGTTCATGCCCTCCAGCACTTGGTTGTACTTCTGACTCTCAAGCCCAACTTTGAGAGGGCATAAGACATAGCTCTTGGGAGATAAATCTTATTACATTGGTTGCTTCTAGGCGCTGCCACTATTTGGAATTTCAGGATTTATACATCTTTGAGATTGCTGACTACATGGGGAAGTTTATTCTGCAGCCATTATTGTCCCTTGAAATAGGCCTACTGTGTCTACACTGACTTTTAAATTAGTTTGATGATACACATTCATGTGCAGTTTGTGTGAATAAAAGCTTAAGTTTCAAAAATAATGTTATTTTCTGTTAGTTTTTTTAATTAGTTTGGAAACCTTTCTCACTTGCATTTTCCACTTGAAATGGCAAGTGACATGTTTGCTGACATTTTCCAAAGCATTCACCAACAATTTGTCAATGACCTTATAGCTGTGATTGAAAAGACAGGTTCTTGTACCTCAAATCATTTTCTTAATTAGCATTATTTTTGTTTTCAATTTAAAATGTTTTATTTTTTAGAAGGTAAAAAAGATTTTAAGACTGAAAATAGTTTTGTTAATACAAGTTTCTTACCTAATTAGCAGTTTTGCAAATTACTTGCCTCTCTAAATTGGGTTAGGTTCACAGAGTTATGCTTGAAATTTAATGCAACTTTACAACAAAATATATCCTCTGGAATACTGTTATGCAATTTTCTTCTTGTTTTAAAGATGTTAAGATGTGTTTTTAAGCAGTGTATAATGCCCCTGCTCTGTCTGTTCTTTCGTGTATACAATTATCTTGGTTTTAGTTGTTTGAAATCATGTTCATTAATTCCAGTCTTCATTATTTTGAATTAAAAGTATCTAGAAGCATGTTTTAAGAAATACTTTTGCATCATGGTTTTTGCCATCTCATACCATCTCATTACTTAAGCTCCCATTAGAGTTTAAATCCATCAGCCAGCTGAAGCTAAGTTGTTTAATAAGAACCAACAGTCTGTATATTACATATTCTGCTAGGCCTACATAACTTGATTTGAAGTTATTTATGTGAGTGCCCTAATCAGTATGTGCCAAGTTCTTCCCCAGCTAGACCCATAAAAATCATTCTCATGAAACCCAATGTGATTTATTTTTCTTCATTACAAGGCTTGTCTCCATTGACAATTGTGGTGGAATGGGATTTTTTCCCTGATTTTATGCAGCTGTTGATGCCCAGCCTTAAGATGTCAACAAAGCAATTTACCTTCCCTATCCGTATACGATAAAGAGATAATAGGTGCACCTACAGAAGCAGTTGTTGTGCTGCCGGACAGCTTAGTCCATCCAATTTTTAATGTTCTTTATTGATTGTGATTGTTTCAAGGCATAGGCCGAAGTCTGGACTATTTAATTTTACAGCATCTTTTACTGCGTCTAGTCATATTCTTCACAAGGCAAGTGCTTGTCTAAGCATCTTAAAATGTCACACATTGCAATATTAGCACCTGTGATGAACGTGATTTCCAGTCATTTTTCACCACTCTTAACCTGACTGTAGATAATTCACATGCCACTGTGATTTCATCTGAGTGCCTGTTCGGTGCCACATAATTTCCCAACCAGTGAAGCCATTATCATGTCTAATGTCACGCTTTTCCAATAAAAGGCCAGGTACTATAAAAGCATCGCTGAGTTATTTACAAACTAAATTGCGCTTACAGTTCTGTTGTTTTCAAATGGCTCACACTGATGATATGCACACTTGTTGCCACATAGTTTCCCTTTTAAATGGAGTCTTTCGCATGAGCAGGCACACTGTTTTAGTGCAGAGTTGATTAAGGTCAAGTTGAAGAGAGAAGAAATGAAATCTGTGAAATATAATCTGCAAAGGGTGTATGAATTGTGCAAGCTTGTGCAACATGGGAAGTGTATGCGGGTAAGATGCTGGAGTGACTCATGTGAGAAAAGAAAAAGGGAGAACTGGTGTGTGAGGAGAATATGTGACCTCAGGTGATGGATTATTGAAAACCTCTCCCACAGGACACTATTCTTCAATGAAGGGTATGGCTTAGAATTAGTGTATGCCAGTCAGCAAGTGTGTTTCATCCAGTGCTTTAGGTATTCTTAACTTAAGCCTGCACCTGGAGTGGCAGGTTAGAATGAAGGAATGAACAAAAATAGTATATATATAATAGAATGAATACCTTAAAGGACCCTAGAAATAAAACTTCTGCCATTGTTTACTCACCCTCGTGTTGTTCAAATCCTTTGTTATTTTCTGTTGAACATGAAGGGAAAGTTTTTGATGCGTCTTCACACTGCTCTTTTCCATACAATGATAGTCATAGTTACCTTAGGGGGGGAAAAACACCATGAAAAGCAGTTCATACAACTTGTGTACTATACTGCATTACAAAAACTTCTAAAGGATAATAGCTTTTTGCAGCATTGGAAAAATTTACCTCTACATTTCTGTGAAACTCCAAAAATGTACAATTCACTGCACTTTTCATCTGAAATGGTAATGGCAGTAAAAAACACTGGCAATTTTAAGTTAACCACCGTTTTCTTCAACACGGACGTAAGCCTATGGGCAAGACTTCCAGATCATTAGCTGCTTGGGAAATAACGAGAAGAATAACAACGTGCAGTAAACGGTAAAACTCTTTGCACTACAAACCAGTGTGTTCATAATTAAGATAATACATTAAAATAATATGGTAAGATGCACCAATTTTCAATATCAAGCTGCAAAACGAACTGTTGTACAGCTAAAAATAGCTCCGTTCCTTGCACAACACTACGTTATGAACTTGTAACATAGTGCATGACCTGTAAACTAATATGTTTGCATCACAAAACCAGTTCCATATGACTTTTCAGACATTATAAACTTGCTTTGTAGCTCACCTGGTACAGCATTGCAATACGGCATGAGTCCTGTGAAATGCACCACAATAACAGATCAAAGCAAACTAAAACAGCATGGTTGCTTCAGCAAATACATTTTTTCTCATGTTTGCTTTAGTTAACACTCGTTTAGTGTAGGCGTTGCATTATATTTGCAATAGAGCATTAACCTTTTAGCACCACTTACCAGACATTTCATTTCCAAACTACTGTTAATAACCACCATAATAAAACATTGGCAGATTCACAGTTATCTTTTTCAGATGAAACACAATGTGCTTTTAGCACAACTCAGTGGACATTTTACTTGAAAGTGTTGTGAAATGTGCAAGAAACAGTGTAATTGTCGCCACAGGCACGTTTTCCCAATGAGCTTGGGTTGGCTTTGTGTGAGGAACAGACTGCAATTTAAGCCAGTATTCACTGATAACTTTCCCCTCCAGTGAGCTGTTAACTTTGAGAACTGCTGAGACTGGATAAATGAATCGGCGAGTCACAAATCGAGCTGATCCAGTTTGTGAGTTCGACTCACTGATTCTATCTTTGACACTGGAGGCAAGATTATCAGCAAAATAATGACAGAATTTCAGTTTTTCCACACATACTACTTCAAATGAAAAGGACTACATCTAATTTTTATATTTTGCTATATATTGACAGACATGGTCAATAAGAACTGTTGTTGTATGGGAAATGGGAGCATGTAATTTCCCCTTTTGTGTTCCACAGAAAGAATAATAGCATATACAAGTCTGGAATAACATGTAAGTAATGACACATTTTTTATTTTCTGTGTGAAGTATTCCTTTAAACCAGCACCATGGAGGTTGAAAAGGAGTCTACAAAAACAGAGAAAACACCTGAAGTATACCAAGAAATGAAATCAAAATAATGGCTACAGGCAAATTATCAGAATAAATGTTGTGTGTGTCTGTATATTGTTACCCAAGAAATGAGGGGGGAAAAAATCAATATCTAATCTAAAATATCTAGCATAACAAATCTGATGTTGGCTGATAGAAACCACTCAAGTTTTTCTACTAGAATTCTTTTCTTATGCTAAATTGTGCAAAAATCAAAAGATTAAAGCTTTACATCAAATACCATGTCTTTGCATTTGCTTTTCAAGACAAGTTCATGGGAAATCTTGATGTGCTCACATTTTAGCCTTATTAAGTAGCCAAAAACGTTTAAGTCTGTCAGGCCCAAATTTAGCTGACAAGCCTCTAGTGTAAAATGTACTTTGTGTGTCTTAACTTAACTTGTCTTAACTCAAGGCAAGAGAGTCTCACAGCACTAGACACTCACAAAGTTATTAGAATCATTCAACCCTGAACTTGAGCTGTATTTACCTTCAAAGTCTCTCCCAAGATGCTTTAAGTCATGCCTGGCACATGATTCAGTTGATGTGGAGTGAGTTGGACCGTGGTGCTGTTTCTGAAATGTAATCTTTTAGGAGATCCATGATTCTTACCTGAGGCACTGACTGTATTGATAGATTAATAGTATATAAACTTAAATGAGATTTCAGCCTGATGACTTTTTTGTGTGGCTGAACTATTGCTTTGAAGAGGTGCTTTTATGTGAATTACGAGATGGCACAATGTTGCCTAATTTGATGCACAAGTATGCTTAAAGAACATTTATGGATATTTAACCTCAAGACCACTCCTGTTGTGTGTGTGTGTTTATAAATTAAGCTTTAGCGTTAGTTCTGGCAGGTCACGTGAATCAAGCTTGCATCAGCTGATTCTCAGCTGATCACATCTACCTATAGGAATACGACACCTATCGCGGCATTCCTATATAAGCTGTATTCAGTATTATTCAGCAGCTTTTCAGCTTGCTTCGGAGCAAATTAAGCATCGCTGCTTGCAAATCAAACTGTTGCAGCGTGTTTCAGAACATCTGCAATCCACATCTAAGATAAGTGAATGCTGTTTTAATCCATATCGCTGTGTATATTACCTGGTCTGCTAATTGAAAAAAGCATATTTGCAGCAGCATTTACGCATCTGTGTTCATACAGCTGGAGCAACACGTAGTCTAGAGCATGTAATCGCCATTTGTGGTTTTCCTTTGGTTCCTCGCTTGGGGTGATGCTTCCCCCATAAATATATTAAACAACATTTCCTGCTAAGTTTATTTCATTCTCATCGCTTAACGCTATGTTGGCAAATATGCTATTGTCAAATATTGCTGGTTGTTTAAGGCTAGTTGTTCAGTAACATGTTGGTTTGCTAGGCACGCCGTAGCTTAGGCTTATTGGTTGTACTTTGACACATGGTAACATTAACATTACCGTTTAAACTTACCACAGCTGAGGCTTGTTTTTAAATCTGTTTAAGACTGTCTGATATGAAGCAGGCTTGCTGCTTAAGGCTCATCTAGTATTGAGGATGCTGTTTCATTAAACACATCCTAGGTGTATGATTATTTCCATCAAGCTGTGTTTAAGTCTGTGATATGCTGTTGTTTAAAGCTATACAGTGTATCGGTAATGTGCTTGATACTTAACTTGTAGTATGCAGATTTTGCTACTAAAGGTGTTATTAAATCCTAACGATTATCTGGATAGGGCAACATGCTGTTAAAAAGCTATTAGGGTATTGGGATTTGCTTGCTTGTTATCTAGTGTTCGCATTGATAATAATAAGAAATGTTACTTGAGCCCCAGATCAGCATATCGACATGATTTCTGAAGGATCATCACTTAAAGGCGGCTGAAAATTTAGCTTCGTCATCACAGGAATAAATTACATTTTAAAATATATTAAAATAGAATATAAATGTTAATAATAGTTCTCAACAATTTTGTATCTGCAGTATTCCTGATCAAATAAATGCAGCCTTGGTGAGGTTTAAAGATCTTACCGATACTAAACTTTTAAAGGGTAGTGTGCATATAATTTTTAAAGAAATCTTTTTACAAGTTTTCAATGGCATGGTATTTATGGAAATTTCTGTCAAGTTCATTCAAGAGTGATCATGACAAAATCCTTGTTTTGTTAACCTATTATCTCAGTTAGATGGCTTTTTGCATCTGCTTTTCTGAACTATGGTATAATTAAGGATACACACAGAAAACCTGTGTAATGCATAATTACAGTGTTTATGCACTGTGTGAATACCCTCTGTTTCACTTAGGCTTTGGCCTTCAAGAAATTGGACAAGAATCCTGCAGCTACCCTAAAGAGTTTTATCAGATGTGCCATATTTCACCTTCAGGGGGTCCTTAATCTGTCAAGGTGATGTGTGTAATTTACAATACTTGATGTTACAGTGCTTTTTCCTTACTCATCTGTGCAGACATGATTGTACAAAAAAAAAATATTTAGCTAACCGTAGCTTTTTTGCTTGTGTCCATTTTTTAACATTCTGACTAGCCTGACACAGCAATGGTTTGGTTTAGGGTGGAATCTGTTTGTCAGACCAATAGTAATTTCGAAATTTTCAGTTTAGTTTGATTTGACACAGGTGGCACAGAAATTACCCACTTCACCTTTACATGAAAGTACAGACACATACAGAGAAAGAGAGGCCGTTCAGAAAGACCAGAGAAAGAGAGGCCGTTCAGAAAGACCTTACAAACATGTTTTGTCTGCTGGAATGTTCTATGCACTAGTCCATCAGCAGAATAGAGTTGAACCACAAGAGACCTGTGTATTTGACACCTGCTATCCGACAGTAATCAATCAGCCCTGTTACTGGGTCGTTTTCTCAAAGCTAGGGTGTTTAGTATAGCATGGCCTTTTACCACCATTGACACAGCAAGTATTCTGTCAGAAAAGCAGATCACTTACGGCATTGCTGTTTCTTTATGGCTGAGTTAAGATAAAGAAAGCCATTACCACCTACTGCTGCTTTATACTTCCAGCCTTTCATCTCACTTCTGGCCCCATGCTCCCTCTTGCTGGCCTGGCTTGCTCTCTCTTCTTTTGTTCTGTGAGCCAGGACATTTTGTTTTACCTTTGTTGCCCTTTGTGAAGACAGCTGGGCAGGGTATACATACATTGCTGTGCGTTTGGATTTAAAATCCAGTAATTTGATTTGACACATGTATACTGCCTGTACTCTTGGATCACACGTGTTTAATTTTATAACTGCAGAAAGGGATTTCTTTTCTATTCCATTTGAGGATTGTGCTGAGGGAGCTTGGAAAATGGACTTTATGGTTGAAATCTTTTTTTATGTCCTGTTTTTCTGTCTCACTCCAACATTCTCAATACCATATTACAACAATGAAGCCTTTTGCTTCCAGATATTCAATTTGTCTCAGTTCTCTCAAACTAGTATCAATGATCAAAAAGAAAATATATATTTGGACAGTTGAATAGCAGAATATTTTTAATATACATCCATCTTGTGTGGGTTTATTATCATATGAAGATGTACTCTGAAAGACTGTTTAAATTTATATGCATCACATTTTTTATTGGGACTTTGAATAGATTTAAAAATGTAGCTATAGTCACAATAAGCAGTTACTGCAATGAGGATTCGGTGACGTTGGGATCCATGTGCAGCTTTATTAACAATCAGACAGGCAAAGTTCAATCAACAGTATACAGGGGTAACGTAGGGTCGAGGCAGGCGGCAGACAGAGAAGAGAGGAAATCCAATAACAGTGCAAAGTCAAAGAGGCAGGCAGTGAACAATCAGACGGGTCTATACAATCCAGGTAGGCAACAGGTAATCAAATAAGGTATAAACGCTCAGAAATGTCAGCAATAGCAAAAACAAGACTTCACAACGAGGGTAAGATAGGCACTGCTTAAATAGTCATGATAATGATAAGCACCTGTATAGGTAATCAGTCTCAGGCATGGGGTGGAGGGAGCCACAGAGGCTTGATTTGTGACAGAGCCCCCCCCCCCCCCCGGGCGGGCGCCCCCTGATGCGAGGAGGCAGACGACGCCGGGGTCTTCCATGGGGTCTCGGGGCTGGTTTATCCGGGTGAGTGCTATGAAAGTCAATGGTAAGAGAGGGATCTAGAATGTCCTATGCGTTGACCCAGGACCGCTCCTCCGGACCATACCCGTCCCAATCCACTAGATACTGGATTAACCTGCCCCGGCGACGAGAATTCAGGATCTCGTGAACTTGATACGCCTCCTCGCCGCCCACGATGATGGGAGGGACTCCCTGGTCACCAGCCTCCTCCTGGTCCTCCGCTCCTCTCGAACCACCAGCGGGCTTAAGCAAAGACACATGAAAAGTGGGTGAGATACGATAATTTGAGGGCAACGCCAACCGAAATGAAACAGGAGTTATCTGTCTGATAATTCTGAATGGACCCACATACCTGGGACTGAGCTTCTTGCAAGGGAGCCGCAGACGAAGATCACGGGTAGACAGCCAGACCCACTGACCCGGCTGATAGTTGGGATTGGCACGCCGACGACGATCAGCTTGTTCCCCTGTTCGCCGAACGGCCCATTAAAGGTGGATGTGCGCCTCATTCCAGGTCTCCTCACTGCGTTGGAGCCATGAGTTAACAGCACGTAAGTCTGAGGGCTCCCCGGACCATGGGAAAAAGGGAGGTTGGAAACCCTGAACACATTGGAAAGGAGTGAGGCCTGTGGCTGGCTTGCGTAGGGAGTTCTGAGTATATTCGGCCCATAACAGATAACAACTCCAGTCCGCCTGATTTCGGTGGCAGTAGGAGCGGATGAACTCTTGATTCAAACGTTCCACCTGGCCATTGGACTGAGAGTGATAACCAGAGGTGAGGCTGACATTGATATTCAGTTTTTGACAGAAGGCAGACCAGACTCGGGAGGGGAATTGTAGCCCCCGATCGGAGACTATGTCCTCAGGAAGACCATAGAACCTGAACACGTAATTGCATAAGGATTCAGCTGTTTCAAGAGCAGTGGGCAGTTTGGGCAGAGGGATCAAGCGACATGTCTTTGAGAATCAGTCAATAACTGTGAGGATAGTGGTATGACCCCTGGACAAGGGTAGGTCAGTGATAAAGTCTATGGCTATATGTGACCAGGGGCGTTGTGGAATGGGTAGAGGTTGTAAGAGGCCTGCAGGTAATTGGTGAGAGGGTTTGGTTACATTACATGTGGAACAGTCCCGGATGTATGCTATAGTCTCTGTCTGCAAAGTGGGCCACCAGAAGCGATTGGTGAGTAGCTGTACAGTGGCGGCGATACCTGGATGACCAGAACTGGGAGTCGAGTGAACCCATTGAATTACTCTTTGATGCAGGGCACGCAAGTGAGATTAGGTGGGCTTTCGGGCTGGTGGTGGATCGGTGGCTTGGGCCTCTGTGATCTCCGTCATGATATCCCATTGTATGGGAGCGAGAACCAGGGTAGAAGGGATGATGGATTCACAGGAGGGTGGTTGCAAGGATGACTCATAAAGTCTTGACAGAGCGTCTGCTTTCGTGTTCTGGGTGCCTGGGCGATATATCACAGTGAAGTCGAATCGTGTAAAGAATAAAGACCATCTTGCCGGCCTGTGATTGAGTCTCTTGGCAGATCTCAAGTACTCAAGGTTGCGATGATCAGTCAGCACTGTAAATGGGTGTTTAGCTCCCTCCAGCCAATGGCGCCACTCCTCCAAAGCTGCCTTCATAGCGAGGAGTTCTCGATTGCCCACATCATAGTTCTGCTCTGTGGAGCTGAGTTTGCGAGAGAAGAATGCACAAGGGAACAGTTTAGGAGGAGTACCCTGTCGCTGAGAAAGAATAGCGCTGATACCAGTGCTGGAAGCATCCACCTCCACAATGAACTCCTGCTCAGGATCGGGATGATGCAGGATGGGAGCGGTGGTGAATCTCTCCTTAAGTTCTTGGAATGCGGAACTGGCGGCCGGTGTCCAGATGAGACGCGGTCTCCCCTTCTTGATCATCGATGTCATGGGTGCTGCAATTGTGCTGAAATTGCGAATGAATCGTCGATAGAAATGAGCAAATCCCAGAAATCGTTGCAACTCCTTTAAAGTGGAAGGCTGAGGCCATTTAACCACGGATTGCACCTTTTTGTCATCCATGACTACCCCTCCCGAGCTGATCACATACCCGAGGAAGGATACAGTGCTCTGGTGAAATTCACACTTTTCAGTCTTGGCATACAGTTGATGGGTAATGAGACGCTGCAGAACAGAACAAACATGCTTGACGTGATCCTTGTAAGAGTCCGAGTAGATTAAGATATCATCTATATATACGATGACCCAACGATTTAGCATGTCTTGGAACACATAATTGATGAATGATTGAAATACAGAAGGACTGTTGGACAGCCCGAACGGCATAAGATATTCATAGTGCCCAGATGTAGTGGAGAAGGCCGTCTTCCACTCATCACCCTCCCGGACACGGATGAGATTGTAAGCACTGCGAAGGTCCAACTTGGTTAAATACTTGGCCATCCGCAGTTGTTCCAAGGCTGCTGGGACTAGTGGTAGGGGGTAACGGAATTTGACAGTGATTTCATTAAGACCACGGTAGTCAATGCAAGGACGAAGACCTCCATCCTTCTTTTTAACGAAGAAGAATCCGGCTGAAGCAGGTGAGGTGGATGGTCGAATGAAGCCCTTAATTAATTCCTCCTCGATATATGATTTCATGGCTTCAGACTTGGGTTGTGACAGGGGGAAAACTCGGCCTTTGGGGGGGATGTGAACCAGATAGAAGGTTGATAGCACAGTCACTTGACCGATGGGGAGGTAGTTGTGATGCTTTAGCTTTGCTGAAAGCCTCGATTAAATCGTTGTACTCCATGGGAATTTTGGGTGCCGCAATGGGCTTATTCTCGGTCTCGTGGGGAGTCAGGTTCAGACAATGTTGGCGGCAGGATTCAGACCACCGAGTTATCGGTTTCTTGGACCAGGAAATACACGGGTTATGCTTCTTGAGCCAGGGCAGTCCCAGGATAATGGGCGTCTGAGGGGATTGGAAAACAAATAAACGGATCATCTCAGTGTGGAGGGCTCCTGTGCGTAGGGATAAATCATCTGTGATGAACTGAATCTGGCCGGAGCCCAAAGGACGCCCGTCTAACGCTGCCACTGCCAAACGAGATTCACATGGAACAAGGGGAATTTTATGAGTCTTGTAGAATTCAGAATCCATGAAATTTCCTGCTGCCCCAGAATCTATAAGAGCTGTAGTGTCAATAAGCTCCCCATTAACCCTTAAAGTAACTGGTATTTGTAATACAGTAACTAGACTGGAAGTCTGACTCACCGCAGAAGAGTTACGAGACGATCGAGTGGGGCAGGAAGCTTTCATATGTCCAGAGAGACCGCAGAGGTTCTGGCGAACACGTCTCTCTCTCTTCTCCACGCTGAGATGAGTATAGCCGGTCTGCATCGCTTCAGTCTCAGGTGGTAGATGCGTCATAACCATGGGAGCTGAAGAAAGGCGAGGTTGTCAATGCGAATCGCCAGCTCAATGAATTGTTCCAGAGATTTACCCTTATCACGGCAGGCCAATTCAGACTGCAGGTCAGCATTGAGTCCCTTGAGGAAGAGGAGCTTGAGGGGATCATCCAACCACCCTGTCTGAGCAGCGAGCTTGTGGAAGGATAGTGCGTAGTCAGCTGCTGAACTTATTCCTTGACGGAGGGATAATAACTGCTCGCCTACCTCCTTGCCACCCTCTGGATTTTCGAACACCTCCTTGAAGCGTTGAATGAAACTGGTAAATGAGGGGAAAACGATGCGATCCTCACTCCACACCGTGGTGGCCCAATCCAGCGCCCTACCAGTTAGGAGCGAACAAACAAAGGCAATGCGACTACTGTCCGTGGGGTATAGCATTGGCTGTTGATTAACGAACATCGAGCATTGGAGCAGAAACCCCTTACACTTCGTGTGTGACCCATCAAACTTTTCTGGAAACGCCAAGCGAGGGCTGGTGGTGACGGCAGCCGTTGCCGGAGCGTGAGGAGGTGGGTTAAACGGGGGAGAGCTCTCCTCAGGTGGTGGTACTCGCAGAGCTCGCAGAGTCGTTACCAGCTCCTCTGTGAGTGAGTTAAGTCGGTTAAGCTGTTGTTGCTGAGAAGCCAGTACTGATGCTACTTCCGTCGTGAAGTGATAGAAAGCCGCTGGATCGACTTGTGGCGAAGTCTTCTGTAATGAGGATTCGGTGACGTTGGGATCCGTGTGCAGCTTTATTAACAATCAGACAGGCAAAGTTCAATCAACAGTATACAGGGGTAACGTAGGCAAGACAGAATCATAACCTGAGTCCATGCAAAGGGTCGAGGCAGGCGGCAGACAGAGAAGAGAGGAAATCCAATAACAGTGCAAGGTCAAAGAGGCAGGCAGCGAACGATCAGACGGGTCTATACAATCCAGGTAGGCAACAGGTAATCAAACAAGTGTAGGATATCAGACCGAATCAGACAATCTAAGATTTGGTCAAAACCGAGTTGAGGCACTGTACTGACCATGTGAACCATTGTGATTTAAGTTTGAACAATCATATGTTGCTAGCAGGATTAGCTAGGTTTCCAGGAGGCAGTTGCATTTAGGGACTGCCATTTTTCCTGGATAAGGAGTGTTTAATTAGTGTGAGCATATGATACTAGCCACAGGAAGTGGGGAAAAACATTAGTGTGTATTCATGTAAAAACATTAATCACAGAAAATTGTGTGAATTTTCTCAGCATTAATTTTCATCATGTGATCATGTGATGGTTATATGGGATGGCTATGATGTAATTTCAAGAATTGTATTTTAGTTATTTCTTATTTAGTGCAGTTCAGTTTTTCTTTTATCTTACAGACATGTTCTGATAAAGTCAAAGCTTGAATCTTGAGAGATTCATCATGTTTCAGTCAATAGATCTGAGTCATGTCATGATACGATTATGTGATAAATGCCTCTGTATTCTCAGATGTGCACGATAAACCCAAATGCAGTTCAATCAATGCCGTTCTCCGATAAACCCTGTTATTCAACCTAATAATTTTTGTACTAACTTTCTAAATAGCCTGTTGTTGTTTACATTTGCATGAAAAATGTGTGCACAAGGTAAGCATATCAATGTGCGCATTTGTAGGTACATACAGTGGGGCAAAAAAGTATTTAGTCAGCCACCAATTGTGCAAGTTCTCCCACTTAAAAAGATGAGAGAGGCCTGTAATTTTCATCATAGGTATAATGTGCTTATTAGATTTTACTTCTAAAGCGACATTTCTTTTTTTCAGGGAAAAACTGCTTCTTGTTAGCTGGCTAACATTAATGAATGTCTGAGTAACAGCAAATAAAAGGAAGTAAAAGATATACAATATGCTGTTTACTCTCGCTGAGCACTATTTTCTGTTATTTATTGTGTACACTTTGACTCCATTCCAAAACCTAGTGAGTTGCCTTGCTGTCTTCTGCTACTTGGGCAACTGCCCTCTAAGACAGTATACTAACTGAAATGGAACCTTATTAGTGATTGCTTTTGAAAGCTCAGAATCCTTCATCTAGTGAATAGTGCTCACAATAGATTTCACATTGCTACCATGTTGCAATATATATATTTTATGTAAGTTTCTTAGCTAGTTGCAGTGCATTATGAGATTGCCTTATCCCCCAAGGATATGAGCTATTGGCCTAAAAGAAAGAATCTTAGAAAGCAGAATACAGTATGCTACCCACCTTTTTGAACAGCTTTTCAATTGGGAAGTTGTTTTGCTCCCTTGTCCAATATTTGGGACAGCAAAACAGCAAATCTTTTGAAATCACAGGCAAACATTCTATGTTTTTACACACATTGTGTGTGCTTATGTTAAAACCATGTCTAATGCATCTAATGTGTCTAATGCATCAAATCTCTCACCAATGACTCCTCAGTTGTTGGTCTTTTTACATGCTCATGTTTTGTCCTTGGTTGTTTTCTGCAGCTCCTGTGGAGACTATGAGCTGTGAGCAGCTGTAAGACATCTTGGCAGCCTGGTTTTATCCTGCATTTAATAAGCTGTGGTCTTCTTTTCCCTTATTGCCAGCCAGGGCTATGTGCCTCATTATGGTCCTCTTCATCTGTCAGAGCTCTACCACTGTTTGGGATAAAAGACTGTGATTGATGATAATCATTCTGTTCATGTGACCTTGCTAGTCTAGCAGCATGGCATGTGTTCATTCCATGTTTGTTTTGTTTTGGTGTATTGCAATCCAGGCTCATTGTAAAAATGTGCCTGCGATGACATTTCTGCAAAATTATATTACATTGCTTCTTGCTTTGCAACTCTTTCAAAGTGAAATGTCCAGTGAATTGCACTAAAACAAACCTGAGATAAAAATGCAGTTGCTGAAGCAACCATGCCATTTTAGCTAGCTTATACAAGTCTTTGAGATGTTTTATAGTTACTCATGTTTCATGCTTGTAGCCAAGTGCTCCATATCACAAGTGCAATGCTGTACAAGGTGAGTTAACAAGTAGAGATCGACCGGTATATCGATTTACCAATATTTTTCCCGATATTTAAGCATTTTACCATAATCGGTTATCGGTTTTGTAATGTCGGATTCACCGATAAACGACGCCGTCTTGTGGGTGTTTTGAGAACTGCACGCAGGAAACTTTATTTAACATAACAGCAATTAATGCACATATTAGATGCATTACATAAATGCCTGAAATGTAGCTAGTTTATGCAGCTTGTCTCTAAGGAATAGAGTCACGTAAGATAATCCGTCAAGTCCTGTCCCAATAAAGACGTAACTTTGCCTGAATTAAATAATGTATAGCCATGAATGAGCGCATGTTGGAAATAAAAGCACTGTATTTAATTCTCTCTCTGTTGTCTACACTCTTAAAAATAAAGGTGCTTCACGATGCCATAGAAGAACCTTTTTGTCTAAATGGTTCCATAAAGAACCTTTAACATCTGAAGAACCTTTCTGTTTCACAAAAGGTTTTTTGTGGTGAAAAAAGGTTCTTCAGATTATAAAAAGGTAAGAAAGAGATGGTTCTTTAAAGAACCTTTGACTGAATGGTTCTTTGTGGAACCAAAAATGGTTCTTCTATGGCATTGCTGTGAAGAACCTTTTGAAGCACCTTTATTTTTAAGAGTGTATATGCTCATCATTAGTCTCGTGAAGTCGGAGTCGGTTAAAAATAATCTGTCAAATCCTGTCCCAATAAAGATGTAACTTTGCATGAATTAAATAATACAGCCATGAATAAGCGCATGTTGGAAATAAAAGCGCTGAATTTAATTATCTCTGTTGTCTCTGCTCATCATTAGTCTCGTGAAGTCGTCTGCAGTTTGCTGTTCACTCACCGGGTTGATGCTCAGGAAATGCTCCAGCACGGCCAACGCATGTAACTTTTAACAAGATTAAATAAATACAACTCTATGGAAATTAATTATTTATTATCTCCGCGAGCGATCACAGTTTGAGTATAGTTCTATGTAAATGCATAGATAAACAGAGCTTTGTCAGCACGCATTTCATAATTTAGAACAACAAAAACATTAGTAATTCTGATATAACATACCAGTTGAGAAATGCAATAAAATATTATGTTTTGTTTGTTATATTCGAATATTGCAGAGAATATTATTCAGTGAATTAACATTAGCCAGTGAATTATTCTTTACTCTTTAGTCTATTAAACAGCTTATAAACCTGTTAAAACTGTAGTTTAAAATGAAGATGACTCCTGTCCTTTATTTATTTTCTCCATTTGAAAACATTAGACATTCTACATTTATTTTTCTTATTAGTGTTGCTGCTGATGCTTTTTATAAATAAAATGTTTTTATTGTTGTAATATGAAGATTAAATTTAACATGAAAGACTGCTAATTTTCAACACTTTTTTTAAGATGACTGAAAGGAGGAAAAACCAAAGTGAAGCATGGACTTACTTCACTCAGTCATTTATTTACTTAATAACAGTAAATAAATATCGGTTCTGCATATCAGTTATCGGACACGTAAACATGCAAATAATTGGTATCGGTTATAAAAAATCAATATCGGTCGATCACTATTAACAAGCAAGTTTACTATGTCAGAAAATACATATATTTGGTGCTGGTCATGTTATGCAAATGTCAAAATGTATTAATTTACAAAACAATTTGTGGTCATAACATGGTATAGTGCATGGAACCACATTAATGTAATAGTTTATAAAATGATAATCTGTCTTGTAATCATAATTTGTGTGAAAAGGAATAGGCCTAAAAGTTGTTTTACTGCCACGAGTGATCATTTCAGATGGAAACTGCAGTGAATTGTATGTATAGGTACATTTTGGACAGAAATGTTTGTAGAGTCATGTTTTTTCAATGAGACTAGGTTGGTTTATTACGTGTCTGAAAAAAAACAATGTAAGTATATTAAAGCACCATAAAAGTAGTCCGTGTGACTTCTGTGTTATTTTCCATGTATTTACAAGTCAAACAATGCAGCTTGAAATTATAGATGTATGGTCACAAGTGTGGCTCATTCTATCAGAATTTAGAATCAGAACTATACGTTATATATCCTTTTTTTATAATTGCTTAGCAAGGCTCAAAGCATTTACTACACTACTTTTACTACACCACTTTATGAAATACATGGAAATCTACTTAAGGGCTAATTCAGTATACACAAGCAAGCATTGTGCAATCAAATCTTCAACGCTAAGAGGGTTTCTATTATTTCTGTCTGTCTCAGTCTCTTTGTCTTTCATTTCTCAGTCTCATTTTATGTATTGATTTCAGTTTCATGCAGCCTGTCCTTGTCTGTCTTTGTAGTTTATGCCTGATCATTTTGAAGAATACATTATAATGAAAAGAGTGCCTATCTTCCATGTTGTTTGTTGTTAAGCCTTAATCCTGTATCTGAAAAGTCCTGTATAAAAAGTGAGAGGTTCTGCATATATGAAATTATCGTAATGTCATATAATATAAATTTGATTATTAAAAACAGTCATTTTCAGTTGAGTGTGGTACCGTGAAAATGATTCACACCAGTCTTGGATCCTGATCCATCGATTGTGATCGTAATCTAAAGAAGCTCAAATCCCCAGTAATCTTTTGGAAATGGTGTTTCAGCCCCCCACACACCACTTTTTGTTCATTTTCAGCTCAATTTAAATGAAGTGCTAATCTAAAACTGCTTTTCTCTGGGGTATTGAAGCATCACTGTCGAGCGTTTGTTTGTAAGCAGTAATTTCATCTATACAAATCAAAGATATATGGGATATGTTGTCAGTTCTGCTCTTTCTGACTGCTGTTACTGTTGTTTACTACTTTGCCATTTAGTTGGCACTTTTATCCAAAGCGTCTTGCAGTACATAGACAGCAGCCTTGGGTTAAGTGTCTTTCTCAAGGGCACAGTGGATATAGTTTATTGATCCTCCCTTTTGGGGTTTGAATCTGCAACCTTTCAGTTACCAGCTTAGCATTGACTTCCAGTGTATGTGCACAATGTATACACGCATAAAGCCTCCAACAGAAGTTTATCAAGTATGTAATTATTTTCCACTAGGCATAGTCTATAATTAATCTAATTACCACTCTAATTAATCTAAATTTAATCAGACCAATTAATTTCCTCAAGGAAATAAAGCTTTTCTAACTAAATTGGTATTCCATTTGTGAGATATCACATGCTATTTGTGCAATTCATTGCCTTAGAAAATCGGTTTTATAAAAGAGCCCCTAGCAGAAAATACATCAAAGGGCTTTTATAATGCAATATATTCCAGGTTTTTCCTTTGACAATAGGATTACTTTCATCTATGGGTATAGTTATGAGTTTGTGTCAAGACTGTCTTTCATAATATGGTCATTTTAATCTCCCTCTCCCCTATATATATGTATATGTATATATATATATATATAGTTAGCGTTACTGCTATGTGTGTATGTATATGTGTATGTATATGTATATGTATATGTGTATGTATATATATATATATATATATATATATATATATATATATATATATATATATGAGTGCTTTAATATCACAAGACTGATATTAAGGGTTAGCGTTACTGCCACAGAAAATGGCAGCGATTGTTTTTCTCCATAAATATTTTGACACGCTGTACACAAGATAAAGGACCCATGGCTACAGTCTTGAAGGGTAGCACCTCTTTTTTTTTTATTCTTATCGCCAGCTCCCATTGAAAGCACAAATATCTAAGCTAAGAAAATGTATACGTGGGCTGGTGAGCATGCAAAATATTATAGCTGTACACGTCTGTGTGATCAATTTACACCAGTTAATATATTGGGTCGCCAGTCCACTATATGTGAGAAATAGCTTTAATTTCAGCTTTATAAGCCTATGATTAATAATAGACCTATTTTCTGGTTGGATAATGTTCTGCTCACATCAAAAGGAATGGAGGGAGGACTGCAGACAGTGATTGATAGATGCATTTAAATGGCTTTTCAGTTTGAAAATATAGCCTGTTCTTGCTTAGTGTTTGTTCTGTTAATTTAGCGTATTTTCTATTTATAGAGGCGGGAGTAGTTTTGGAGTCATTGCAAAATGAAGCTGAATGCTTCTTTCTTGTTTTTCACTAAATGTCCTGCTGTGAACAAGCAGACAGACATACTGCTGAAGTCCATTTAGGCTCATCAGTACAGACCTCATATTGAGTTATTTCCTGTTTTGTGCTATTCAAATATACACTGTGGAATTTGCTTTAACAGAAGCATCATGCCCATTCAAACTGTTTTTTTTTTTGGAGCCAGGTAAATTATGAATGCCACTTGCATCAAAGGTGCAGCAAAACAACAATTTGTATATTAATAAATATTGAGGTTGTATAAGTATTCTGTATTGAAAATAAAATGTCAGGAAAAAAATATGAAAATTGTACCTTTAGGGATACAACTTGTCTTGTAGATAATTTGCTTTAAAATTGATAATTCAACTAAAACTACAGTTTGAAACCATTCATTCATTCATTATGTGGCCATGTCTTGTTTTTTTATGTAATAAATTCTAAATTCTAAGAAAGATCTTTTTTTTTTGATTGACAATACAGTTGTTTTTTGTGTTCATTATGGAATGTGATTTATTTACTGGAAGAATTCCCTTTTTTATCTTGGTTGTGATAAACTCATCTAGTTGAAATACTGAAATTTAAGTATGGTGTAATCGATAACGTGAATGCCCCCTGTCTTTGTGCCTATGGAATTTTTTATGGAGGATTCCCTGTCTGCAGTTCAGGGTTGAAGCCTGATTAATTCCATTCTTCTTCCTTGGAATTACTGCTCAACTTAACTTGACTCAGTTGACACATGAAATCAATTATTCTAACTGGGTCAGGCAGTAATGTAGCCACTACCTCTGTTTCTATCCTCCCTCTTTCTCAGCACTCTAGTTTTATTAGCTTTGGCTTTAAAAGAACAATAATGGAGTAGGGCCTCTTGGAATATTAAGGTTCAGGCTGATTTGTTTCCTTCTCAGGCTGAATCTTTGAAACTGTTTACAGTCAGAATCATCCGTATTGTGCTCCCTAAGGTAGCCCAGTGGGGGATGGTTGTTTAGCTTTGCTGTACTCGGTTTTAATGAGCATTTGTAACTGGTTTAATAGATGGAAAGGTTGTGTCTGGTTCTTGGAAGCTTGTCTCCAACAGCTCCCAATATTCATTCTGTTGCGGTCTCTGTGGTTGGTTTTGAGGCTCTTATCTGCCCATGGCAGAACACTGGCATTGAGGCTGTGGCGGAAATGTGGCTTGGAGCACTTAGTAGGGTTAAAGGACTTTACCTCGGCCAGCATCCCTTTAGAGTCAGAACGCTGTTAGAAAAAGGACATGTTTTCCATTTAAAACCTTGTAAAATTATATATCCTTTGCCCATTTCTTTAACCTTGTTTTCCTTGGTGCAAGTTTGGCACGTCTTCACATCACTGCTTTTAAAAGAAGCATGTGGCGAGTCCATCATTCAATGAATCCATTAGTTTCCTTTCAATGTTTGCAGGAAGTCTTGTCCATTGAAAAGGACTGAAGGACAATTTCCCTCTGTCCTAAATGTCAGTCACATTTCCCTCCCCTCCGTAAGTATAGAAATTTTGATGTGCTGACATCTTCAAGTAGTATTAAAAAGCTCTTGAACATTCTGCTGGTGTGTTTGTGAAGACCTCAAACTACTTCATGGGCAGCAAATGAAGACAAAATGCCTGTCATATCCTTTTTTGCTGATGACAGCAGAAATATCAATCTATCTGGAACAGTCCTCAGGACGGCACCTGTGTCATAGTGAGGGCCTGTGCCTGATTCATACTCGCAGCCTTCAATCCTTTCAGTTTTTGCAGCTTCTTGACTTGTTATGTGAACAAGCTTTTTCATACATTTTTCATACAGGCCTTAGCAAAACAAATTTTTGTGCAAAACATTCTCCATTCAAGAAGGACTTGTGAATGATTTGCACAGAAACTCCTTTTCATTTTGCTGACATTTCACTTGCTCGTCTTTATCCCAATGGCCTTGCATTTATACTGTCCTGACCTAATCATCTTTTAAATAAATTAGATGCACATATTTTACATTTAGGACTGTGTTGTACAGTAACAGTAATCTTCACAAATGAAAACACTGATGATTCTCTACTGCCATCTTTGTGAAGTAGAATAGCTTAAGGTCATGTCTCAGCTAATTTCTATTAATGGCTGTATTTGATGTTGACCATGCTCAAGGCCATCCTGTTTTCTGTCTATAAAACGTTCTCCCCCCTGCCTGGAGGTTTTTCTGCATTTGAGGTGAATGTGTATGGTTTCACCAGATGTGGGGAGAACGTTGGGTTTCTGTGGGCTGGAAGTCAAAATGGCCTTTTCTTATTTCTCTGGATTCTCACAGCATGTACACAGTGTTTTTTTCCTTAATATTTGGGGTGAATGCTAAATTTAAGACTAGGTTTGCTGTAATTGGCAGTACAGTCTGTCTTGGGAAAATGTTTACAAAAAAATGAATTGGTGCAACTCCTGAGGAAAATGTTCCAAGGATTGAAATGTGTGGAAGCAAAAAAGGGTTCTAATTCTTCTATTCAAATGCAGTCTAAATCGGAATGTTGACTACCTTCAAGTGTTTTAACAGAATCAGCAGCAGATCTCATTTCCTGTTTGCATAAAGCAATGTGGTGCTTTTCGTCTGGAATACTGTGGCATTTGTTGCTGACTAAGGCTACGGAGAGTTGTGAATCACTTATGGGAAAAATATATGGAAATGTTTTTCTCAGAAGAGGTGCAAGTTGCCTGCTTTGCTCTCAAGAGCATGAAATCCCATCTCACGCTTTATTAGCTGATGAAATCTTTTGTGTTCTTTGTGGTAATGTACTTTTTGACTGCATCACACAGCATCTTTACCTCCCATGGTTTCCAATCATGCTGCTTTCTATCAAAGAAAAGTATTTGTTGACTTACAGATGATTATGATCTTGCTTAGATGAGACCCATTTACTCTGCTTTGTGTTGTAAGTTTCATGCACGTAGGCCCAGAACTATTTGGCTTCACATTGCTTAGTGAAGGATTGATAATTTTCTAGTTGGATTTCCTTAGAATTTTTTTTTTGTTGTCTTCATCCACCACTACATTTATAATTTATCTTTTCAGAACTGAGAACGTGTCGAGTCCTTTTTTATTCTGTGTTTCTTATGACCACTTGGAACCAGATTCTTCTGATCCTCTTCGCCTGTGATTTCTTTTTTTGGACCCTTAGAGATGAAGCTAGTTTGTAGTTGGCAATGTTTGGCTGCACAGTGGCCGCAATATTTGTTTTTCTTTTACATGTGTCTCAAGTGATGTTGTTTTATAGCTACTTCATTGCATTAATAACAGCATTATAAGTTATTTTTCATTACTTTGCTGAAGTGATGCAAAGTTTCACAATTTTACTAGGTATTTTCCGTGGTGGCTTGGACAGTAGTAGAACTGGTTGTAGAATTGTTTGATTTTATGTTTATGACATGGAATCTGAAGTTCATCATGTTCTGCATATTTGTCCCATAGGAAATGTGAGTCATTCTTCTCTTCTTCAATATGAAAAAAGTTTTGATCTATATTTGCCAACTCCACTGTCAGTAACAGACCTGGTGACACTCAAGACTTCCAATTTTGACACTGATATTGTCTTTACTAGTGTCAGTTTCACCTATAAATATGTATATAAAAGTAACTCCGATTTCAGTAAGGGCAATGGTCTATGATAAATCGGATGCCCACAGAGATAATCAGAAATGGCATTTCATATGTTGAAAGGTCCTTCTCATGTTTGCAGAGTAAATTCAGTTAGTTCCACCTCAAACTAACTGGCAATTAGGTCTCCTCGGTGTAGTGTTTACAGATCTATATTCCTCTCTCATTAGTGTTTGAAACTGAAATGCTGCATATTCCCATCTGTGGTCTAGACAGAGGTGTGTATAAGGGAGAAAGAGGGTTAGGCATTGGTGGGTTTATCAATGCTCTAGGTTCACTTGATCATGATCCATCGGCTCTGTAGCCATGGGTACATTGGCTTTGACAGAGTGAGCTGGCTGTAATTCAGTTTTTACAGATATAGAGCAGGAGCCTCTGATTCTCTCGGTGATGGACCACATTATGCGACCTTGCAGGGCAGAGAGAGGTAATCATGGGATGTGAGAGGCTACATTTTGAGGGCTGTCAGACTGTATGTTGGATAGAGGAAACATTCCGTTTTTTTCTGATGTAAAAAAATACTTTTATGAAATTTACTATATAATTAACTGTGCAATATAAATGTGTATAAGATTTTTAAAGAGTTCTCAAATGCTTACTAAGGCTACATTTATGTGATCAAAAATACAAATATCTTAATATTTTTATAAATATAATTTATTACCATGGTTGCCAAGCTGAATTTTCAGCAGCCGTTACTAGGATTCTACGATTCACTCAACTCACGATTCGATTCAATTCACGATTCGATTTGATTCACGTTTTTTTTTTTTACAAAATGAGATTTAAGACAAATTATAAATTAAATGTGTCCTTTTATTTTTGCTTGGACAAAATACTGTACGTTTCTTTGTGAAATTGAAATATAACACTATAATAATATACTAATATAGCACTTGCATTTCTCTTTTGTTGGTTTTGATTGCTTTTATTGTCCTAATTTGAAAGTCGCTTTGGATAAAAGCGTCTGCTAAATGACAAAATTTAAATATAGGCTAATGTAAATGTAAATAACAAAACTAAATGGAAATTTTAAAACAAGCCCCAAATCAAATAAGTAACACAAATAAAAAAAATATCTTCATATAAACAAAATAAGGCTTTGTCTGTGCTCTTTCCATTTAAAATTAAAGTGAGTGAGTGAAGTGACATGTGGCGACCCATACTCGGAATTAGTGCTCCGCATTTACCCATCCAAAGTGCACACACACAGCAGTGAACACACACCCGGAGCAGTGGGCAGCCATTTATGCTGCGGCGCCCGGGGAGCAGTTGGGGGTTCGGTCCTTTGCACAAGGGCATCTCAGTCATGGCATTGAAGGTGGGAGAGAGTGCTGTACATTCACTCCCCCCACCTACAATCCCTGCCGGTACGAGACTCAAACCCACAACCTTTGGGTTATGAGTCCGACTCTCTAACCATTAGGCCACGACTTCCCCTGGAAATTAGAGGCAACCACTGCATTTTAATAATGATCCAAACAAAGATGCTGCATACATGCAACATGAACAGTTTTTAATCTAAATTAGGTTGTATAATTTCGAAATTTGAAGCAAAAACAGAATGATTTGACTTCAGTTTTGTGAAACTATACGCAGTGTTGGGGAAAGTTACTTTTAAAAGTAATGCATTACAATATTGCGTTACTCCATAAAAAAGTAACTAATTACGTTATTTAGTTACTTTTTATGGAAAGTAATGCGTTGCGTTACTTTTTAAATCTGGACAGGGCTTGCTTGTTTGTTTTTAAAATAAAAAAGTTCTATTTTTGGCAAATATAAAAGCCTTTTCACACCAAAAGTGAAATGAAATTTACGTCTGTACAGTAGAATGCAGAAGACATTTCAACACTGGGCAGCCATTTATGCTGCGGCGCCCGGGGAGCAGTTGGGGGTTCGGTCCTTTGCACAAGGGCATCTCAGTCATGGCATTGAAGGTGGGAGAGAGTGCTGTACATTCACTCCCCCCACCTACAATCCCTGCCGGTACGAGACTCAAACCCACAACCTTTGGGTTATGAGTCCGACTCTCTAACCATTAGGCCACGACTTCCCCTGGAA
>NW_015506013.1:217850-258284 GCF_001515645.1 Sinocyclocheilus grahami
TACGTTACTTAGTTACTTTTTATGGAAAGTAATGCGTTATGTTACTTTCGCGTTACTTTTTAAATCTGGACAGGGCTTGCTTGTTTGTTTTTAAAATAAAAAAGTTCTATTTTTGGCAAATATAAAAGCCTTTTCACACCAAAAGTGAAATGAAATTTACGTCTGTACAGTAGAATGCAGAAGACATTTCAACACACTTCAGCAATAAAAAAAGACACACGAATGTTTGTCTAGAGTGATTTGTGCTTATTATTATGGTTGAACTGAAGGTCAGAAGCAAAGACATTGCTTAATAGAATGGGATTAAATACATAAAGCATATTTGTGTTGTTTAATATTTAATTATTGCATATTCTGAGTTGCATTATTTTTATTCATTTTGAGGAATACTGAATCTGTGTTTTTGTGAGTGAGATGAATTAATGCATATTCATATTTATTCTAGAACTACAGTAACATCTGATTTCTCTCAACATGGGGACAGGATAGCTCAGTCAATACATTGGAAAAAAGTAACTTGCGTTACTTATTTGAAAAAGTAACTCAGATATTCTCTTATAAAATAAAAAGTAATGCATTAATTTACAAGTTACTTGAAAAAAGTAATCTGATTACGTAACTCTCGTTACTTGTAATGAGTTACCCCCAACACTGACTATACGTAAAAAATATCTGCATGAAAGCTGAGCTGAATGAGATGCAGATTCACTCTCTGCCAGCAGGTGGCACTTAAAGCATTTCTTTGGTTTCCGCTGTAAACAAAGCAGCGCTGCACTTATGAACTTTAATATGCATTATACAGAGGCAAGAAGAAAAGAAAAAATACCATCTAAACTTTTCTAAAGACAGTAAGTTCCCCTCAGACATAAACTCCTGCCCCTAATTGAATCGCGATTAGTTTAGCATCTCAACCGATTTGAATCGTCATATATTTGAATCGATTTTCAACCGGCTCGCGGTTAATCGTTACATCCCTAACCATTACACAGATCTTCAGTGTCAGAAATCATTGATTTGGTGCTCAAGAAATAGTTCCAACCAAACCATGATTTTTCAGGATTATTTGATTAAAAAAGTTCAAATTAACAGCATTTATTAAAAATAGATTTTTTTGTAACATTCTAAATGTCTTTACTGTCACTTCAGTCAATTTAATGTATCATTGCTTCTGTTAAAAACTATATTCTTTAAACTATAATCAGTTTATCTAAGTACTGTATAATTTCTCAAGTATTATCAATTAAAGGGGTGTTGCTAATATGGTGTTGCTAAAAAGAACATTATTTGGTGTATTTGGTGTAATGAAATGTGTTTATGCGGTTTAAGGTTAAAAACACATTCTTTTCCACATAGTGTACATTATTGTTTCTCCTCTATGCCTCGCCTTTCTGAAACGTGTCGATTTTTACAAAGCTTATCGATCTCAAAAGCGAGGTGTGCTCTGATTGGCCAGCTATAAAACCAATAAAACCCATTATAAACTAGGCATTTGTAGCATCCAGTGGGGACATAATTACGGATTATAATGACTTATACTGAATTTTTATGCGTTGTGTTGCATTGCGCCGCGTAAACATAAAACCATGTTTGCATTTGTGATCGGAGAAATGACAAACAACAAGCACTACTCTACACTGCTCAAAACTCGCGTTTGAATCATCAGTGGCAAATTCTTTAAATATGAAAATGTACTTGCAGTCTGTGAGTCAGAACAGCCGGCATTGTAGTCTACTCTCCAGGATCAGGAAACCTGTCCTCCATAAAATGCCCTGCACACATCTGAATATTTGGGTTGAACTGTTCTGGAACAGTGTTGTAAATACAACTTAGCTATGATTTCTAGTTGTGTCCTCCTTTGGAAGGCCAAAGAAAGTATTTTCGCTTTCACAACGAAAAACACAGCGTCTTCACAACATGGCGGTGGCGGTGGCAGTGGCAGCAACAATAAAGTTACGCTTTCTTTCTTTGCATGAACAATTGGGCGCCGTTATGCAAATCTTCCCACATCGTGACGTAGACATGAGGGGGCGTTTTTAAATGAGGCGTTTTAGGAGGGCATGGACCAGTCTTAACTTTTATAAAGAATATCTCTTTGGGTTTGAGACTTTAGTCTTTGGACTTAGCAACTTTAGGGATCTTATCTATTCACGAACAGCTTGTAACACTCCAAAGAGAAAGGAAAACTTGAAATCGCATCATATGACCCCTTTAAGTATAGTACTTTAGTACTTTTTCTCTTCCTTCTCCTGTCTGCCTGTTGCATACACACACACAGGCGACTTTAAAAGCCTTGATGTTTTCTTAAAGAAACCACATCAGTGTTAGCCATTCAAAGCAAACATACAGTATATATACTGTATTGAGTGTGTGCTATTTGAATTTAACGGATAAGGACTTCATTTCCAGCTAGCTATAGTCGAAATGGGCAGATAGGTCAGCTCAATTTTCTCAGCTCTCAGCTGCAACAATTTGTAAGTGTATCATTGAGACCGAATCCCACATTTCCTGCTCAAGATCCACTGGTGGTTGTAAACACATGTTCTGTCTTGAAGTGCAGCCGAGGCTTTTGCTAAAAGATCATCATGTGGTTACTATATAGAGCCATGCTTTGTTAGTTTAGGTGAATGACCTAGGGATGTGGGAAAAAATAGTCCAAATGACCCCTACAGTAATACTTCTGTGTAAACATAAACACTCTAGCTCATCTAGCACTGAGCATATATCTGCATATATCATATATTGTGTTTATGTGTATTTCTGAAGCAGGATACAAAAGTAACACGTTCAAGTGCCAAATAAAAGTAAACATTGGAACTGCAATTTAATAAACGGTTTTAAATTGAATTGTAAGAACGGTAGTCTGAACTCCACGCATGTACTTTTTTTGAGAGATGCAATTTCACACAGAGAAAGAGGGACTAGGTGCTGCAAGAGAAAAAAAATTACCTTTTTTCCAACATATGTGCAAGGACAAAACAACCAAAAATCAGGTAAGAAATATATACAGTATAACTAAAAAATTGTTTTACTCACCTGCAGTTTGATATCCATCTATAGATACCCTCTAATTATGAAGCACTCAAACGTTTCTGCAGCAAAATGGCTCTGAATTTCTTAAATGATTTATTCATTGTTCCTTTGTCATTTTTAGTCTTCTTTTTATGTGAAGTAGCACTAGTCATTATAGAAACGTATCAAGAGACATCAGTTGACTCAAGCTGTTCTGATTAAATTCTGGTGAACTAATTTAAACCTTAAATTATTGAAAAGTGTAGACCATCTTTTCTTTGCCCATTTCACCTATTGTATGACAACAAGCTCTGTTCTATTTATTGTAATTGTTTCTGCGTTGGTTGCCTCTGCTTCTTGAATCAGAAAGAAATGTCAACAGCTGACCTATTGAAAAATGCTCTGTTGCTCGACCTTGGTGTTGTGCTATTAGTTGATGTTATGGTTTGTCTTGAAGTGATCTTCTGTAATTATAGCTCATCAAGACCTGTTTATCCCAATTAATGAAGAAAGCCACTTGAACCTCACAAGTGGCTGATTTGAAATGCTTTAGGCAGCAAATAGTGCTCAAATTATTTTGCGGTTAAAAATAAGCAGGTAAGTGGAAACCAAGTGAGCTAGAACTACCACTGGTGCCCCCTCAAAAACAAGTCAGTGTTGCCTTAAAATGCTCCTTACGTAGGCAGCTCACTAGGAATTTTGGAATAGTGGCGCTTTTTGAATACCTTTTTTTGTGCCATGATCAGATACAGATGCAAGTACATTCTTGGCAAAAGAAGACTGGGGTAAAGCAAAAATAGAAATGCAAAGATTTTTACTTTACCTAGCTTCCGACCTTAACAAGATTGTGCTCCTCTTTCTCCCAGCCAAGATCTCCTCACCCACTCTGTTTCTTTTCATCTTCTGCAAGTCACTGAGTCAATGTATCTACATACATAAACTCTCAGTTTTGAGTTTGAGTTTCACATTTGAGTTAGCAGATTTGGGCAAGCTATTTAAAAATGTATCTCAATATCTATATATCTGTTTTTATATTTTATACTAAAATTACATTGTAGACCAAATAATACAGTTCACTTCACCCATGAAAACCATTTCAAACAAAGGCATAGCATTTCAGATTTCCTGCATTTCAGCAAGTGTTTCAGTGTTTTTGAAAGAATCGGTTGAGTGAATGATTCACTGACTCACTCATAAAGGTCACTTGTCACTGCCTACTGGTGAAACGAGTCAATAACAAAAAACAGTTTGTCTGGAATGCACAAACCCACACTTCTGTGATTTATTTATTTATTTTGTAGTGGTAGCATATATTAATAGCTGAGTAAGAGTTTGGAATTGATTCACCAAATTAACAGTTGACCATTTTGTATCACATTTGTGTGTTTCTGCATTCATTATTAGTAGTTTCAGGTCACATTGTTGATGTTGCTTATGTTTGTTGTTTTTCCTTTGCCCATCTGAAAGTGTTATCAGATTTCCTAAAGACATGCATTGAATAGTCAACATTTCTTGCTAATGTCGACCAGGTGCTTGTAAGATTATGACTACAACTGCACTTCTTAAAACATATGGTCCAAACCACAGAATATGTACTTTTACCTCACAAAATGGAAAATGGCAAAGTCTTAAACACATTACTTTCCCCTCCCCACATCTGTCCACACAAGGAGGAGGGGGCGAGATGATGGAAAGGAAAACAAATTTTAGAATAATAAAGGAAAAGAATCCTTAAAAATATTCTCAGACCTGCTGATGCCAAGAGTAACACAGCCCCACCCCACTCTATTTCTTCTTGGAGATGAGAAGAGAGAATGGCTGTACATTTCACTATCTATATGAGCTGTACATTTCCATGTCTGCTGTCTTTCTAGTGTCTTGGTCATCTGTAACAGTTGTGACATATTGAATAAGGCATAGGTGTCAGATTTCAGTGAACATAACACCGTTAGCTGCCAAAGTCCACTGTCTTGCACTCAAGTTTCTCTGTGGCTGAAGTATGAACCAGAATTTTTGTGGTTGATCTTTTTTTTCTGTGGTGGAAACTTTTGTTTTCCTGTGAACAGTTCAGCAAGTTTTCAGTGAGTTAATGTACTTACGTGAGTTACTAAAACACAGAAGCCCTGCTAACACTGATACCTTCTTTTGGAAGTATTGTTATAAGATGGAGTCAGATATTGAAAAGGTAAATAAATGAGAAAAAAAATCAAAATGAAAAGAAAACATCAGTATGTTGCCATGAACAGTGGTCAAATGTACAGTTTAGCGTTTATCATACAGAGATATTTGACTGTTCATCTCTGTGATTGGCCAGTCGGAACCAAGTTTTCCAGAGATATAAATCTAAATATTTTTCCACTACACAGCGCTGCTTATTTCTGTCATTCTCTCTTCCTGTCTCCTTTTCTCTTGTTCTTTCTTTCAAGAGGTTCTCTCGCACTCATGAGACACCTCGTTTTGCTTGCAAACCCACCGCCCCTCTTACTTTAGTACTTCACATAACCCCATCTGGCCCACAGCTGAAAACTATTAAGCACTGCTGGAACTTCCTCCTTAGTATCCCAGCTTGTGTGAAAGCGAATAAGTCGCCCAGCTCTACATTTCACCCATCTTTTCGCCTTCATCTAAAGGTTTCCTCCACTGGTTTTCTCATTTGGTTAGTCTTTGGCAGAAGACACTGGCTGGTGCTTCGGAAATCTCCTCTCATTATTGGTAGGAATGTTGGCTTTTTTTATGTGGAGAGGTCTGACAGAAAGGACAGGAGTGTTTGGAGTATGGCTCAGAGCTCAGTGGAGAATAACAACTGATCCATGTAAGGAATGCCGAGGGTTGAATTAATAAACATTGTTTTAGAATGGTTGCTATTTGAGCTTAGTGAATAGGGTTCTGTTGGAAACAAAGGACAGTTTTATTTCATTCTGTTTTTCTCAGTGTAGTTGTGGTGGTGAAGCATAGTTTTGTTGTAAATGCTGGCAGTGTTGACTCGGATATGGGTCATATCTGTGGAATGCTCATCAGCTTCTAACGGTCTTAACTTTTTCTGTTCATATTACGCTGCTGCATTTGAAAAGGTTGGATTTTTTTTTAACATCATCATAACAGAAATTCTAATGAGAACAATAGTCTGATTATTTGAATGTTTGGTGTCCTTTGTTCATTGTTAAGGAATATTTTATAAAGCATTTCTGAAAATATACATTTTAGATATAACTACAATCTTTTAAAATTATTTAATAAAGTGTTTTGATAGTAGATTACAATATTCAAAGAATCACCACTTCCAGTCATTTCAGTGTTTTTCTTTTTTAAACCTGTATTTTCTTCAAGAAATTATCCTGTTGTATAGCTTCTGCTTTAGTGATTGTGTGAAATATTTAGTTTGTATTCTTTAGAATAACCTTATAAATTACATATGTAAAGTGCATGGTAAAGTGTGCATGGAGTAAAACATGTTTTTCGGTCTTCTCTGAAGCCATTTTTAGGGTTGCAAGTGTGAAGTGCTGATATTATTAATGTGGAATGTGCAGAACAAACTATAAATGGTAGAAATGTGAAATTTTCCCTCAATGCCTAAATATCTGCCAGATCTTAGAAGTTGTGAGTTGGAGTATTGGTACTATTATAAATCTAAAAATTTTAAATTTGAAGTTTTTTTATAGGGATGAAACATCATGGAGACGTGTTTTATTTTCAGGGATTTATTGTCTCATGTTTTAGATGTCTCTTATACCCACATTTGTTTCTGATCATACCATTTTTCCAGCATATTGCATTTTTTGAAAACACAATTTGCAAGTCAAGTTGTTCATCTGGTATGTATTTGACAAACTTCAGAACATTGTAGTCCAGACTGGGCCTGGGTCAAAATGGCCTATTTCACTAAAAGTGCCTTAATTCTTGAATGGAATGTGTCAGTAAAATGACAGTAGTTATTGTTTTAGAATATGAACAATTGGATCCCAATAACTGCTATTTGCAACTATATTTTTACTTTAAATCCAGCAAAAAGGACCCAGGCAGTCTCAGATCTCAAATCTGAGGGACCGTATAGTAGGGTTGTGACGGTGAGGAAATTTTCCCACCGGTTAATCAACGTGTGACAACACCGGTAATACCGGTATCACCGTGGGGGCGTTCCCTCTTTTCCTTGCTTTCCTTCACTTTTAAATAGCTTGTAAAAGCGGCGTGCGCATTTTACTTTCACTTTCAAATAGCGGCAATTCGGAGTAAAGGAATTGTTCGGTTTTAGTTCGTTTGAATTTCCCCTCTTTTCCTCTCTTTCCTTCGCTTTTAAATGGCTTAAAAGCACCGTGCGCATTTTACTTTTACTTTCAAATAGCGGCAATTCGGAGTAAAGGAATTGTTCGTTTTTAGTTTGTTTGAATTTCCCCTCTTTTCCTCGCTTTCCTTTGCTTTTAAATAGCTTAAAAGCACCGTGCACATTTTACTTTCACTTTCGAATTAGCGGCAATTCGGCTCAATTGCTTGAATGCAACAACAAAATACAACGTCAAACTCACTTTAGCCTATATATAAAACATAGAACTTTTATTAACAAAACAAATAAAAATACACCATGATATATGGCAGGCTATGCCTAATATAAAATAACAAATAACTTACAGAAAGTTTAATAGGTATACAAAACTGGAAATAAGTAAACATGTATATTATATAACCAAATAAATAAGAAAGTAGAACGTTTATTAGCAAAACGAATAAGAAAGCTTGGAGGCACAGCATACAACTTGATGTCAAATAAAATAAATAAATGACACAAAGTTTAAATAAAGTAAAAATCAGCAAACAATGTGGAACCAATTAAATAAGAAACAAAGTTTTTTTTTAAAAAAACTTCCAAAATCAGATAAACAGCAAAGGTCAACAGGCTTTTCAAAATCCAAAATATTGCCAAACAGGTGCTTTTGCATTTCGTTTCGAAACTAAATCATCCGCGATCATCTTGTCTGTCTCACCCCACTCTTCTTGTCAGTCAGCTCGACTCACTCTCCTCACTGGAGAAATAAAATCTGATCTGCAATGCGACTGTCGTTCGGCACGCTGCATTGAGCAGCCGCGTTCAGCTTTTAATTGTAGTGTCTGTTCTTTTACTGAACTCAATGATTTTTATTACTATAAAAAAAATCTAAACAACGGTGGGGGTCGGTGCCGTGGTGGGCAAGTGACGTAACTGGTGTTTTGCGTCTTAACACTGGTATCACCGTCAGCACAGTCTATCGCGGCAAGCCTACCGTATAGCTTCTCCACCCAACAGTTATAAATTGCTTTGAGTTCTCTCAGACATGCCTAAGCTGGAGTTCACTTTGAAGATACTAAATATTATCAGCTGAACTTTGCAGCTCAGCATAAAGGAAGGTCTCAGCCTCAGGGTCTCCCCTGTGGGACAGAGTGACCAGCCAGGAAGTGATAAACGGAGAACAAACACAGCTGCTGTCAGTCAGGCAGGCGGACAGCACAGCCAGGTGTTTGCCCAGGTGTGACCGGGCAGCAGATAATATTGCTTAGCGGAATAACTGGGAAAGAGTGGGGATTGTACCCAGAGAGCTTTTCTTCACTCTCTGTGGAATGTTGTAATGAAATGGCCTGGGCGGTTTTCCTATGAAGCTGTGGAGCAAATATGTTAATAGGTTAGGAAACCTGTGCAATGTTGACCGTAAATATGACTCGGTTTATATATGTCAGCCCTTTTTCGCAAGTTTTCTGAACTGTGACAGAACTCCTAATGATTTATGAATTCTTTCAAAGTTGTTCCAATTCGTCTCTTTAGGCTGCTGGCAGAGGTGACGCAAAAACTTGTGACTTCACCTGCTCAGTCAGTGATGTCCGCTGTCCTTGTACATTTGACTCTCCATGGCTCTTTATGACAGCTCAATTGCCTGTAAATAAAAAAAAATACAAATGCCTGCCTTCCTGTTCAGCCCCTTTGCTTTTAAAGTTGGCAGTCTGTCATGCTGAAGCCTGTTTGCGTTGCTCTCATGGGAGCCAACAAAACCTAAATGTGCCTGTATAAAGTGATAAAGTGAAGTGACATGTGGCCAAGTATGGTTACCCATACTAGGAATTAGTGCTCTGCATTTAACCCATCCTAAGTGCACACACAGCAGTGAACACACACACACACCGTGAACACACACCCGGAGCAGTGGGCAGCCATTTATGCTGCGGCGCCCGGGGAGCAGTTGGGGGTTCGGTGCCTTGCTCAAGGGCACCTCAGTCGTGGTATTGAAGGTGGAAGAGAGGGCTGTACATTCACTCCCCCCACCTACAATTCATGCCAGACCGGAGACTCGAATTCGCAACCTTTGGGTTACGAGTCCGACTCTCTAACCATTAGGCCATGACTTCCCACTTCCCACTTATGCAGTACTAATTAAGAAACTGTGACTGTCTAAAGGGAGGATTTTTTTTTCATTTTCTATTTTATTTTTAAATCATTTTTTATATTTCATTATGTATAATAAATACAAAATAATAAAAAACTTATACATATTTAATTAATTAATTAGCTAATCAATCATATTTTCTCAATAAAATTTCTTAATTTGTACATCAATTATGTCTATTGTATTATATATTAGAAAATATATTAAAAATGCATGTATGCATATAAATATTGATGTATATGTATATTCATATTTTCTGACTACAACTTTGAGTCCTCTTCACAGGGGTCTTGCAATAATTCAGAAGTGTTATGGCCCATCTGTCATAGACAAAACAATTCTTAAGACAAAAACATATTGTGGATTTATGCCTCATTGGCTCAAACCAGTAAGCAGCTTGCATATTGTCATCATCATGTAAATTGTACAAAGTGGCATGAATGATATGTTTAAGGTTTAAAGAAAACATAAATGTCATGAAACCTTAAATCACATTCTTCTGTGCCAAGATGTCATCCCAAAATACTATAATTTACTGCTTCCCTCCAGTGAAGCACCACACCCTTCACAAGAAAACACTGTAAAAATCATAGGCATCACTGCTTACATTGCTTGTTTTGCAAGACGTTGTGTGAACGGACTTGTTCAAAGTATTCATGGTTATATTGAAATAGCATTTCATACAATAGGGTCTAAATGGAGCTCAGCATTTCCTCTTGGAATAGCACATAATCTGTTTTTCACTCTTGACCATAATGTTTGAGAAGAGAGAACATTTTTGCTATACTACAGTTTCGTAGTGGCTCAGTAAAAAAAAATAAAAAAAGAAGCGAGTGCACTTTATACAGAATTCACCTTGAACGTTTAAAGACAATCTTACTAGCATGAAAGCTGCTCAGTTATTCATAATGAGAATATAAAATATAAAAGTCATGTACAGCATTAAAACGCCAATCTTCCCATTGTCTCGTTGTATTTTACCATGAACATGATTAGTAAGTAAGTAAGTAAGTTTTATTTATAGAGCACATTTCAAATTCAGTGTTACACTGACCAAAGTGCTGAACAAAACCATTAGGTCTAGGTCTACACAATAAATTCAGTGAAAACATGTAATGATAAATATGCCCAGGAAAGTTGTTCTGTATCTTGTTCAAGTTAACAAGACTGATAATTCACAGACAGGCAGCAGGAGTGATGAACTTATATTGAAGTCACTGTGAAGTTAAAGACATATTTGTCTGAATAGCCTCTATGAAAAGCTTTTGTCTTCCCTGCATCAGAGAAATCAGTAATGTGCACCATGGACCCCTTGGGGAGTCCTTGCGATCTGACAGTACTGTTGTAATATGTCTGCCCATTGGGCTGAACATTTGATTAGTTTGTTTCATAGCCTCTGTAAGTCATTGGCTAAGCTTATCTCCTAATGTTTGACAATGCCTGAGAGGAAGAAGCTTAGGAACTATCATGCAGCGAAACAAAATTCTATAGGACATTCTCGTTTTATTTAAAAAAAAAAATTCTCTGAAGGGCCAGACTTAAAGACCCAATGAAATGAGTGCTGTTTTCTGTCTTGTCACATTGTTTTTCCCATTGAAACGGGATGTTTTGAGTACTAACAGCTCTCTCCATTAATTGTTCAATAGCCAGTATGCTTCATTTTCACCTGATGGCATTGGAGGAAGGAAACTTTTTGTTCAAGAAAATATTTCACTGGATAAAAATTTATATAAAGTTTATTTTAATGTTTAGGAATGCATGATATAGATGGGCCCCAATGACGTGGACTAAAAGCCACACATGTCCAATTTTATTAAACAATTTCAGTTGTGTTCAGCATGTTATTTAAAAAAAAAAAAGTATTACGGCACCTTTAATTTATTTGTCACTGTCTGAGTTTTAGAAAACACACTGCATCTACCATCCTCCACAAATACACATTCAAATATTTTAACCATGCATGAAGGCCATATTTACACACATAATGTTTATAGTTTTGACTATTAACCCTTCCACCCGCTGTAGTACTTTTGATTTATCCCCCTCCAAAATAAATTTGTGCAGAGATATTTGCTTTTAAAAGGGATTATTTCTTGTGAACCCAATAACTTTTAACCCAGTAACATTTTGTGCAATAACACACCATAGAAGACTTAACCTTAGAGGCAAATTCACAGGATTTTGTTTTTGAAACATATAGTCCTATTTCTCAGACTCTGTGAAGTAAATTTCCATATGTGCTCTCATCCTGCCAGGTAGAGGTGGCACATTCCAGGAAATCGCAGCTGAGTCGGAGCGTTTTCAAGCATGAACCGGGCATTTAACAGAAAAAAAGGTATGTGTGTTTCTACCAGTTTTTGTCTTGCATTCCTCTCTTTTCTCTGTCTATCCATTCAGCTCAGAACCTAGAGGGCTGTCAAACGAATATGAATTTGAATATCATGTAAGCATATGAATAGCATGGTATTGTTTCATTAATAGCAATTATTTTTTGCATACATCAATATTTGCTGAAAACAATAAAAATTAAAGCCATTCAAAGACTTTTTTGTGTGTGTATGAAAACATTGAACAGACAAAATGTGGCTTTAAAAGTCAAATATTATATATTGTTGATTTTATTTTCATATCATTGAAAATAAAAATGTAAAGGTGCTACTATAAGCTTGAATTGCTCTGATGGTTAGAAATGTCTTACTGCAGAATTGAGTACAGATCAGAGATGAATTACTTTATATACTCTATTTTACATTATTTTATACATTGCATTTTTATTGCATTATTTTTGTTATAGTTATTCACATTAAATTGCCATGTTGAAATCGACAGTCCTAACAGAAACCCTTATAAAACTCTCTAGTTCAGACTCTCCCTTTTCGTACTCATATCTGTCTGCCTGTATCTCTGTCAATCTCTAGCTCTCTTTGTTCCTCACCTAGTCTCTCCTCCCTTTCTGTCATTTCTCAGTGGCTTGGAGCAGACAACCTGTCTGCCTCCAGAGGTCTGATTTTTTCCCCTCTATGTATTTACAACCACCTGTCCCACCCTTCTTTTCAAAATGAATTAATGGATCTTTGATGTGATAAACCCTACTGGCCAGTTTTAGATCCCAGATGGCAGGGAATGCATTGGTAATATTTCTGTGTTAGGAGCTCCTGTCTGGCCTGCTTTGAAGATATAGATTATAATCGCAAGTAGTGTCCAGTGCTGAGTCCCTCAGGATGGCAAATGATGTGATGATGTTTAGAGATATGTTCTCTGGTAAATGTAACACATATGGTTTTTATATGAATGAGAGATTATAATATAAGCATGCCGAATACCATTTTTCAAGTACAAGTACTCTCTGCCATTACCTTTAACTGTATTTTTATAAGTACATTATGATTCGAGGGTAGCTTGCCTAATGTTTTCATGAACTGTTATCTTTAATATCAAAAGCATAAAGTACCAGGACGCAATAGCTGATAACCAAGGCCGTTTAATTTCTATTTTTCATTTCAATATGCAAACAACCCAGTTCATCATTGTATTGCGTCATTACATATGGCAGCATCTCTAGTGTACTACATTGCAAATTCACTTACAATTTGCTAATTTACCCAGAAAAAGTTGTAATCTGATTTCATAAAGAGGTTAGGCATAACAAAGTAAATATTTTGGCACTGAAACGAGCAAAGCTCTTGCAGCCACAACACATTTCCCTCCACTGCCTTGCACGGATGTTCCCACTGTCACAATTGCCTCCTTTCTGGCGCACAGGACAGTGCTGTTGGACCGTGGAGAACACCAATAGCCCATCTGTCTGAAGGACAGCATAAAATTCTCCAACTAACACAAAAAGGTCTATCCAAGCCACTTATGAACAATAGCGACATTTACCAGAGAGAGACAGTAATCATTTTATGGCCATGCATTCATTAGCAGCAGTGTCGGGTGTGAGTGGTGATGTGACATTACAGAAGATTCACAGAGAGGTTTCGGTCTAATGAAGTCTGACTAATGCTGTCTTGCATTGCAATTAAATGGGTGATTCGTCATTGGTCAGTAAGGTAGCGTAAATATGTCTCTCTTTGTTTTATATATGGTCATAAATTATTATTCTTTTTCAGAGTTAATGGGTGATCATTTGTCTCAGAAGACTCAGCCTAATAAATTCAACTACGAAGTACGAACAGAAAGTTTATCAAGATGTAATAGGCCTTATCTGTATAGTTTTAAGACTGGATGGATGGACGGTCATCTATAGGACAAAAAGCACAATGCATCTAGGCTGTTGTATAAACTGTACGTTTATAAAATAATATATGTTGGCTATGTCAAGCTGTCAAAATAATTGTATGATTCTTCAGGATGAACTGCTGAAATATAGAGGAATTAAATATAAAGCGACACTTTAAATTACTGTTCACATACTCAACAGGTATAGACTGTTAGTTTCTGAATTAAATGGTTGGTAATCCTCAAAGCCAAAAGCAGAAACGCTGTTTGTGTGATGGCAAAGAAATAATTGGACCCAGATTCTTTCCAGACTTATACATCCAATTACCAGACACAGAACATGAAATATCAACAGTGTCTGTTATTTAGAGCATAATAAATTCAAGTTTGAACCCACACATGATCAGCTTGAATAGCCTCAACAGCACAAAAGATTTCTCAGTCGTGAAACTTTGAGTCATGATATAACACTAATGTGATTTGTGCATTTTTGTTTCCTTTTCATGCTTTTAAGCTCAGAAATTATTGCGTTTGGTGAGTGCAGCTGGTTAATTAGTGACAATCCAGTATTCCCAGTATCCCATAAATAAATTTAGCTAAATTATGCACAGTTCCACTAACTAATTACTTACATTACAGTAGTTGTTGTGCCATCTTTTTCTTTTCTTAATTTTTTCCCCCTACAGAATGCTTAAAAAAATTTCTGAATATGTCATCATCGCATTGCTAATACCTCCAGGCTTTCATAGTGCATAGCGGGAGGTGACAGAAATACCCTGCGATTATGGATAAAACATAATCTTTCTTTAATGAAAAATTGCCCATGTGCTTACAGGAACTTGTGGCCCAGACCATGTATTAAAATGCATATTCAACACTTAATCTGTTTCAGTTGAAATACAATACAAAGGCTTAGTGCCCAGGGCATTTCTTTAGTATCCGTTGGAGTGGCATATAGAAGCATTACTATTGTATAAGATCATTCCTGTCTTACTTCTGCTATAACGTCTTCTTATTGCCATTCAGAGCTCCATGAATCAAAGCAGTGAGCTGTAAAATTAGATGCGGAGACTACCAAGTCTCTTACGCTACTCTAAAGCCCTTGCAGAGAAATCCTGCTAAGAATATGCCAAGATGTTCTTATTTGACAAGACTTGATATTCAGTCAATGATCATTAGATATTAGTTTGGGAAACATCAATATTTGGCCAATTTTCCCATTATACAATTCATTAAATTAAATGCGAAACACTCTCTCAGCCTGCTAATAGCCAGACAAATAGGTAGTCGAGATGCTCAAATATGCAGAGAAATGCTTTGATGGCTCCACAGACTCAACCACTTTTGACAAACACATTTCAATGCTTTATGATTTGACCTTTTGACAGATTTTCACCCATTCTCCATTTATATTGGTTTCTCTTCTGAAAATAAGCAATGCATTTCTCCAGACACTTTGTCATCAGCTTCGGCATCACAGTGATGTCTATGAGAAACCTGCCATTCTTACACAGATGTACACAAAAACACTGTGACATTTTGAGGTGTTCGCTCTTCACTTGATCTATGAATGACACCCACTCTATGAGGAATCTCAGCGGGCAAACACTGTATCCTGACAGTCTGTGGAAGAAGGAAAACTGGCAGATTGTCAATAAGCAATGGATTCATGAGGATGAGTTTGAGATCAGAATATACAACTTGGACTGGATCTTTATAATTATCTTTAATGTTCATGTACGATGACATATATATATTCACCATATAACTATGGCTAACTTTTTAAATGACTGTTTATCCGAGAGTCATCCTTATTTCAGACCAAAGTTTTTCTTTTTCTGAATATTTACAATTAACTGCTAATTAAAATCAATCATTGCTTTCTTGAAATACCAGAAGAGGTTCTGAGTCCTCAGGGATCTTTTGTTTCGATCTGCTTGAGTTATACTTAGCTAAATGAGAGATTAATTGATCGTTGTTTCCCTGTAAATGGCTGTATGGCAATTGTCCAGAATACCGTTGCATAACATCCTCTCAATTATAGTACATTAAAGCAAAGTTTAAAGAAAGAATTGCGGGGGGAAAAGAGTGTTAAGAGTTACAAATGTTGGAATTGTGCATTGCCAAATGCCTGACACCCCCCCTCCCCATATGTACTATATAGGGAATAGGAAGTGATTTTGGACATGCAATGGTGTGGCTAACTCTGTTAATGAACTCAGGGTGTTGATGCCGAGCAGATCGGCGGGCGCGCTGAATCTTGGGACTCCTGCGGCTTGTTTGTCACAGTTAGACCTTGCAGTTTCTTCTAAGCTGTCACACAAGCACAGGCACGGCGGTGTCTCCTGTCCGTCACATCTGACCCCCTGTCTGCACTCTTTTGAGTCAAATCTCAGTAATTCACCTTCTGACAAGCCAGTTTGATCTACACTGCAGCTTTAGCTAAAATCCTTCTTCTACACAGGCATTTGGCTTTTCATCTTTGACAATCTTTGAAAATTACTTTATTTAACGCAAGGACTGTAAAGGAAAAAATAATTATTTCTAATCATATGGTTTTTTGTTTAAACACATTTACATGAGTTGCACTGCTAAGAGATTTGAACAGCAGTTGATTAATGGATAATCATTCATAATAATTGGTTTGTTGTTTATTCACATTTGAACTGGAGTTTTTGCTGCTAAGAGGTTTGAACAGCAGCTGATTTAAAGGCCTACTTATTTATATACTGTTTGTCTAAAACATTAAGGATATCATTAAGATATTGCATACTTCATAAGTTCATAAAGAACCTTATTAGGTTAATAGTGTTCTGTCTCTTTCTAGATAAATCATGGATGCACACTCCAGAAGCACTGGCCAAGCATTTTATAGCATACAATGTCAAGGTATGTGTTATGAACCTCTTTTTACTCAATTCATTTCCATTTCTCTTAAGGTTTACTGTTTTGCTGATATTTTGTGTTTGTGTGTGTGTATGTATATAGGCTATATATATATATATATATATACAGTGGGGCAAAAAAGTATTTAGTCAGCCACCAATTGTGCAAGTTCTCCCACTTAAAAAGATGAGAGAGGCCTGTAATTTTCATCATCTTTTACTTTTTTCAAACTTTTGAATGGCATTGTAGGACACATTTAACATAATTTACTTATGTTTATTTAATGAATTAGCCTAATGGAGTACAAAAAACTATTGTAGTATGAGAATAAATAGCATAGACTAGCATAAATAACATAGCATAAATAACAAGAATGTGTATAAAGAAGTAAAATTGGGCCAATTTTGATTTTGTGCTGATTTTAATGCTTGTTGGCATAAATACATCAACTGTTCTTCAAAAAATTCAGCAACCAATAACCAGAGGTCTAAACAGACACAGCTTAAATGGATGGATCAATGCAAATGCTATATCAATTTTCACAGTCTTCTTTTGCAGTATTTTCACAAAACAATGATTTTTTTTGTGTCTGTTTCGCTATTCATCAAACATCTTGTGGGCAAGAACATCTCGTATATACTGTCAGTGTTGTTTTACGCTCCGTTTCACCAAAGACTCATCTTCTGTTCAGGGCTGAGAAGCTGTCTACTCCCAAGCTTCTAAGATGTCTTACTGTATTCTTCACAAAAACAAAACAGTTTTGATTCTCAGAGCTGCTGAAGTTTCAGCTGTTGTCTGTCTTTGGAGATGAGAAGAGAATAGACAAAGAAAGTGAATTAAAGAGGGGAAAAAATGGTATTCTGCCAGTGTAGCAGGTGATAGATGAGCAAAGACTGGATGTCTTTGGCAAAAAAAACACCTTCGAACAGACCAGCAGGGAACAGTCGTCAGGAACAAGAGACTCTCCACCCAGTGTAATGTAGTGTATCTATCACTCCTGCCTCACTTTCTGTCCTACCGTGCTCACTTGCCCTTGAGTGTGGATGGCATCCATCATAACGACGTGCTGCAGACACGTTTATGGAGTCTTATTTGTTTATCTCCAGTTTGGATGATAATGCGGTTCTTCTCCCCCAGAAGAGTTTCTCTGATAAAAAAAATAATAATATTAATAGTATGATGTAAGCTGCCTGTATAATGATTAAGTCTTAATCATGAATCCATTACTTTCAATGCATTCTTGGAAAGAGGCAGACCAGCAGTAATGAGTTCTAGAAATTAACGTTTTGTAAGGTAGAAGGACCTTTTCAAGACTCTGTTTATAGCCTCATCAGAGAGTAACATGAATATACGAAATGCATATTTGACAAGTGAAAATGGGTCAGACAAGAAAATCACATAAGTATAGTCTGGAAATTTTTGTGGTTACTGTCAGATTATTGTTTATTTATTCATTTCAATAGAGTAGCTATTAGACTAGAGAAGTAATGGCTAGGTGTTTTAAGAACCGTTGTTAAATCAGCCAGAACAGCGTCTAGACAGATGCTTGACCACAAGGACTGGGTAAAGGTTAATAGCTCCATCTGTTGGATGCGAAATGTACTGTTGTTCATGCTCCTGATGATTTTCTTTTCATAACAAACTAGCTTTAATGTGTTCCAGATTAAATGTGGAGAATGTTCTTAGCAATCAGCAAAGCCTTATAAAATGAACATTATAGTTGAGCCTACAATAACTGACAGTGTTTGTACAAGAAAGGGAAGCAGAGATGTGGCTTGCTTTGTGGTCAATTTAAATAAATGTCCTTAAGTACTTTTCTTATCATTAATTGACAGACATTAGATTTTTTATTTTATTATATTATTTTAAAAATGTAATTGTTCCATAACATATGATTTTCATGTTTCTCCCACAGTTTCTGGGGCACACAGAAGTTGATCAACCCAAAGGTACAGAGGTGGTGAAAGATGCCGTCAGAAAGCTCAAGGTAAGTTACTGTAGTTTTACATTGGCTGCACACAGTAGGGGCCGTTGCTTACATCTGGAAACAGGAAGTGGTATTTCTCTTGAGAGGATGTAATATCAGAGCCCTCCAGCTGTTTCAGACCTTCAGTGGTGGATCACAGTTTACCTGTTTAATGATGCATAGATAATTTAATTTGATCAACCCTCCACTCTCAGTATTACATTATCACTTATAAGGGGTTTTGATAAAATAGGAAATTCTACATCAATTGATCTTAAACATATCTGATCTCTTTTAACCTGATTGTGGTCTTTCGGTCTTTGTTTCTCTCTCTAAAGTTTCAGAGACACATTAAGAAGTCAGAGGGACAGAAGATCCCAAAAGTGGAATTACAGATCTCCATCTACGGAGTGAAAATATTAGATTCTAAATCAAAAGTATGTGCATATAGCCTAACAAACAGATTTACGAAACCAATTGTGTCTCACATGAGCCATGTTGTTTAAGTAAAAGCCAGTTGAGGCACTATAATGGCCCTATAAAAAGTATTTGGACAGTTTCTGGTTGTTGAACCTGTTCATCGTTACTAAGATTTATTACACCTGTGTGAGCCTGAGGGGAACCGACTTTATACATTTGCCAAGTGTGTCCAAGTACTTTTTGGTGCCACTTTATGCCCATATATATCTAAAGGCCCTATATTTTGTCTATACTGTCTCTTATCCTATTTTCTTCTTCACAGGAAGTACAGTACAACTGTCAGTTGCACCGGATATCCTTCTGTGCGGATGATAAGACAGACAAAAGAATATTCACATTCATTTGTAAAGATTCAGAATCCAACAAACATCTCTGCTATGTGTTTGACAGTGAAAAATGTGTAAGACAACAGATAATATGTCATATCAGTTGTCCTAATTTTTTTGAAGAAATGATTTGTCACGCTTACGTGTTGTGTTAGAACTTGTAAATTAAATGTGGTTCAGAAGACAAATGGCCAAACAAAACTGCTGTTGATGTTACTAGGAAAATGATCTGTCATGTATCTGTCGATTCCAGGCAGAAGAGATAACTTTGACCATCGGCCAAGCGTTTGACTTGGCATACAAGAAGTTTTTGGAGTCCGGGGGAAAAGACGTAGAGACAAGGAAACAGATAGGTGGCCTACAGAAAAGAGTGAGCATCGTGTACAGTTAGAAAACACAATGCAACGTCTCAAATAGGAACATTTGTTTATGACAAATCGATGTCTGTCTTTGTAGATTCAAGATCTTGAAGCTGAAAATTCTGAGTTGAAGAAGCAGTTGCAAGTCTTGGAGGAACAGCTGATGATTGCTCAAGTTCCTCCTGTAAGCACTGCGTGGACTTCCTGTCAGTGGACTGCACATAATTGCCGTTCACCATTCCCTTAATTAGCTGCATACAAAACAGACTTCAGCTATGCCTAAAAACCTCTTCTAATCTGATGAGTTTTCCTTTTTTGAGAAAAAACACTGCTGTAAAACAAGTGTTGACTAGTTCTGCTCTTTCCGCAGCTTCTTCACATTAACTCTTCTAATGAGGCCTATATGCTTCAGAGACCCTCATCTCTCTTCTGGTGTCACAACGTGACCTCGTTCTCTTGCCTTGAAATCTCTTCTGTTACACTAACGCCAATGAGCTCACCTGACTCTAACCTTTCTGCTGGTCTTCTGACTCCTCCACCTGCTAAACCAGCTTTGTCAAAGCCTCCCAGTGGAGCCAGTGATCCTCGCCCTCCTGTTAAGCACCTTTCTGTTTACTCTTTCTATCTTTGTGGTCTTGGTTGTTGGTTTCAGTTGATTTGCTAAGTTTTACCCTCAGATTTTGAAGGCTGGTTCACATGGGCCAACAAACGCCTACACTAGATTCCAGTGGCTGTTGGGTTTTATTGGATCGGTGTGTTTACCCTGTTGGTATTTGTTTGGGGCGGTGTGAACCAGAATTAAGTGGTCATGAATTTTGACTAAGATTCATTTTACCTTCTGTAATTTGAAATATTTCCAAATATTGTTATTGTAAATTGTGCTGTTTTGCAAGGGGAAAAGGTGGGGCTTTTTATCATTTGGAAATTGATTGGATCATGAAAAGAGTGAGAAAGTGAGAGGGATTAATTTTTTATTTAAACTACAAATATTTTTATGACACACTGATTAAGAAATACAGATGTAATTATTGATTTATATAATGGAATAATGCACACAATGAAACATGCACAAAAACACTTGGAATATGAATAGGGTCAACATTTATTTATCTATTTGTTTATTTTTTACACAATCAAACTTTCACATAAAATATTTGTGAATTGGGTCTTCATAGTTATAAATAATATTTAGTATAATGTTATATACTCTAATATGCACTTTATTCTTAAGTTTTAACCGATGAAAATGGTTTTCAAATGAGTGATTCTTCAGATTGCTTATGTACTTCACATATTGTTCACATTTGCAGGGAAACAGCATGTCCTCGAAGACGCCCACTGACATATTTGACATGGTTCCATTTTCTCCAATGACCCCATTGGTTCCATTACCAGCAAGTAATGGCTCGGCCCCTCCACCACCTGCAACGCCTTCAGAGATTAGTAAGTTGTCTTTTTCCCCTTTTTCTTTACCAAAAGAAATGTTGACTCATTTGCCCAAAAGATCAGGTTGCATAGGTTCATATATTATGGATGTTCGCTCCAGTGGCCTATAAAATGAAGGGAAAAAAACATTGTAATTTTCTTCTTCAGGGAGAGACCTGTTTGGTGCAGAACCATTTGACCCTTTTACCTGCGGGGCAGCTGACTTTCCTCCCGACATCCAGTCCAAGCTGGATGAGATGCAGGTGACTGCATGTCTGTGAATTATTAGCAAATGGACTGGTGTAAATGAGCAGCTAATGGAGCTGACGGTAGGCACTGCTGCAGCTGTGAAGACTCTCTCAGTGCAGAAGGGAATAATATGATTATATATGGTTTTATGTTCATTTCGGATTTGTCTTGGGAGTGCTATTCTGTTTGTAGATGGAAAACTTTCAAGAGAAGTTTGCTTTTTAAGTATGCTTTGAACCCGATGAAAATAGACTAACACAGAGTAAATCTTGCATACAGAGCAGTTACATGAAACATTTATATCATTTGCCAGTTTTGCTCAACTAACAACCTCAATTTTCCATCTTTTTGCTCTCTTTCTGCTTGCAGCGGCAAAGATGGTTTGTATTTTAAGACAATTTGAATTTTTTTTCAGATGACATATAGCTTAGGTCTAATTTGGAATGTTTAACTGTTTTATAGGGATAATTCATCCAAAAATGAAAATTCTGTCTCTCATTTTTGACTTTTCTTCATGTTTTCACTTCTCTTATATCGATACATTGAAAATGAATGGTGACTGGTTTTCTGTTCAACTGTGTGCAATATTTCAAGTCTTTTAAAGCCATACAATAGTTTAATTTGAGGTACAAACCAAATTGTTGAATCAGTTATGATATGTAAACATGCAAATGCTCAAATCGCCTAAATGAGATTTGAGAGCTATGGCAGATGATTTCCACTGAAGAATGGGTTCAGTTTCAATCTGTTATCTCATAAAACTTGGAATAATATGCGCAGATCTTTTATCATGCCTTTTGTAATTTTTGGAGCTTTGTGGTCCCTGGTCACCATTCACTTTCATTGTATAGCCAAAAAAAAAAGCAATGTCAACATTATGCTAAATGTCTCCATTTGTGTTTCATGGGACAACGTGCGGATGATTAAATGATGATAACATTCTCATTTTTAGGTGAACTATCCCTCTAAATGTCTCTAAGATCAATTATTTACACTCAGACTTTAAACCCTGTGTCATTTGCTTCTGGCTCATGCCCTGCTTAAAAAAGCCTTTTTACTTATTTAACAGATTTATATATACAGTGGTGTGAAAAAGTGTTGGCCCCCTTCCTGATTTCTTATTTTTTTGCATGTTTGTCACACTTTAATGTTTCAGATCATCAAACAAATTTAAATATTAGTCAAAAATAACACAAGTAAACACAACATGCAGTTTTTAAATGAAGGTTTTTATTATTAAGGGAAAACAAAATCCAAAACTACAAGGCCCTGTGTGAAGAAGTGTTTGGTTTATCACACCTGAGTTCAATTTCTCTAGCCACACCCAGGCCTGATTACTGCCACACCTGTTCGCAATCAAGAAATCTCTTAAATAGGACCTGCCTGACAAAGTGAAGTAGACCAAAAGATCCTCAAAAGCTAGACAGCATGCCGAGATCCAAAGAAATTCAGAAACAAATGAGAAAGAAAGTAATTGAGATCTATCAGTCTGGAAAAGGTTATAAAGCCATTTCTAAAGCTTTGGGACTCCAGCAAACCACAGTGAGAGCCATTATTCACAAATGGCAAAAACATGGAACAGTGGAAAACCTTCCCAGGAGTGGCCGGCCGACCAAAATTACCCCAAGAGCACAGCAACTTAGATGCATGCATCCCTGTTTAAAGGATTCATTCTAATTTTTTTTTTTTTTTTTTTTCCCTCTCCAGGAGGGGTTCAAAATGGGACTAACAGTAGAGGGCACTGTCTTTTCCCTTGATCCACTAGAAGGTCGCTGCTGATGCCAAGAAGAAAGTTTGTCACTTTCATGTTAAACCATTTGTATTAAAGTGCCAAACTCGGGTTTAAAGTCAAGATGTCAATGTCTTACCTTACGTTTTTTATGTATTTGCATTTTGAATTTGGTTTACAAAAAGTATATTGAGAAATCAGAAGCAGTAGAATCACTATTTTTGTAAGAACTACATAGAAATGTAGTTTTAACACCCCTTGCTTGTACAGGTAATGAAGGATGTAGATAGTATGTCCAATTGCACAGTCTGTGTCAATGTTTCATTACTATTATCAAACGCAGATTCTTGTTTTACACATACAAGCTGCTGTTTTTAATCTGTGGCATATTACAATTCATAAACACATACAATGTTATAGTAATTGACATTATTTTTGTAACTTTATTTTTAACATTTAATGCGTTACCATGCATCATAATCACATTCCTTTTGTATCCAATCGCATGTAAAATTATGATATTGTTTTTGTTAATAGCAATGGATCCATTAAAATACAGTATTTTTTAACTGAGCAGCAGTGATATAAATTGTAGGACTGGACTATTTCCACATTAACATATACTCGTATTGCAGTTTAATTTTATATGATATATTTTAGTATACTCTTGCACAAGGAAGCACTTTGAAAGAGCTCTGTTCATGTATTATTGTTAATTCAGTTTATAAGCATTATTTTGCTGTTGTAGTCATTAAAAGAAAATGGTACATATTCTCTGTGTAAGTTATGTTTTGTAACATGTTTTTCTTAGACCTTTACTTGCATTAAATAAGAGACCTTGTATGAATTTTTATTTTTGGCTCTACAAATCTTCACCCACATGCTGTAGTGTTTAAGTAATTTATTTCAAGTCGCAGATAATGTATTGAAAATACAGTGTTAAGTAATAGTAATAATACAGTAAAATGAGCATTATGTACTTGAGTCCCATTCATTTACCATTACATTTAAAGTGTTTTAAATGTACTCTCTTAAAATTAGTATAAAAGCTTAAAATGTTTGTTTTTCACGCTATAATTCATGATGATTGTTCAGAATGTAATTTGGCTTAATCATGTAATCTGTGTGTACTGTTCATAAGTGTGTCTTTCTGAAGAGCACCACATCTTGGGAGTGTGTTACTTCACTCTTTCCCATCCTTTGTATGTTCAACAAAAGTGTTTTTCCATTCATAGTAGTGCTGCACCAAGATGCGTCATATTTCAATCAGTGCAATTGTTGTAGAAACTTGTAGAAACCCTGTCTGAGGAACATGTATACAAGGCATAATAATAGAACATTCAAACATTTCCTGTTCAGAAAATACCCATATTTATGCTCCTCCCAAATACTGCTAATATAACGAGCAGTCCTCGCTATAGGTATTTACAGTTCTGATCATATCAATTATTTTAGTCAAATATTTTTAACATACAGGAAAATGACAATATTTTAACAATATTTTTAATATCAAAAATATGTTAAACTAGTATTATCCCTGCCATTTCTTACTATTTACTCAAAGCAAAAATATTAATTAATTAATTACGAAAAAAAAAATAACAACAGCAACAACATTCTGACAGGTTATGACAAAATTGCAGAAATCACTCTAGCAACTTACAGAGGATATAATGAAGCAAAGCAATATCTTACAATTTTATTAATTACAAATATATGTTCATGCTTAAAAGATGAGGAAAGAAACAAGCATCTTTAAAAGTCAAGAAAAAAGAGGGAAAAATATTGTGTTGATTGATTCAATAAAATGATAACTGGTACTGAGCAAAGCAAATACATGAGATTAGCTTCAAATCCATATATCAAATGTCTTTAAAAAGTTCTAAAATTGAATAAAAGAAGAAAATGTGCAAGAATTATAGGTATACTTGCATGCTTTAGCAAATAAAAAACATCACAATTTTTTTTTTATTTAACTGCAACAGCATTTTACTATATTGTGCCTTTTACCTTTACAGAAGCATTTAAAGTATAAAACTAATGGGTTAAAATGTCTCTTGCTTTGCACTTGTGATAGCTGTACTTGGTTTTCAATAGGCTATGGGAAAGATAAATAATAATGCACCTTTTAGTGATTAGAGAGATGTTTTGTCTTGTTTTCAGCCCAAATATCTAAAAATAATCTTATTTCAAACAGAAAACAAGATTATTTTGCTTACACCATTGGCAGATTATTTTGCTTGTTTCAAGCAAAAACGCACTTAATTTTGACATGTTTTTTTCTGAAAACAAGACAATAATTTTTTACTTGTCTAGAAAATCCTTCTTGATTTAAGAATTTTTAGATATTTTGGCTGGAAACAAGACAAATTGTTTTGCTGTGTACCCTGCATTGTACCTTTTGATAAGAGAAATACAACCAGTTGTACAGAATTCATGTACATCAAGTCTGTGGTCAGCTTTTGCCGGTTTATAGAAACGAGGTAGCTTGCACTAATGAATCACCGTTTTCATCTTTAATTGTAAGTTGGTTTTGAAAGTAATTACAAGTTGAATGTACAAGAGTACAGTTTTAGGAGTCAAAATACACTCAACTGAACGCAAACGTCCTCTAGCACCATTTTTGTGTAAAAATAATAATACAAAATAAAACATACTATAATGAAAACAGGCAAATCCAAATCATTTTAATTGCAAATAGTGTTGGTACAGTGTGTAGCATCATTACTGTTATTTGCAATGGTAATTTAAAACAGCAGTTTATGAATAGTCTTGTAGCATAAACATTCAGTTCATTTTAATTTCTAATTTCAAGGGAACAATCTGTAAAAACCGTATGAAGCGGTTGTTTTCTTGAAATGCTTGGAAGGCACAATAAATATCTCGCTACAGGGCCAGAAAAGTCCAGTGCTCTGTATGTACAAGGCTGATCTTGTCAGCAGTCACTTTAAGAGTCTCAGGAATCTCTCAAGGAGCATCTCTACTCCTTGATTCACAAGAAGCACACAGGCCCAATATCAATGCCAAACTCCTGATCTGAACCTCCAATGTCCACAGGTGCAATATCCACAATAGGTAGTCTTGCTGTTTTTTGGGTCCTGTATTCAAACACCGTCTTGCCCCACTTACCATTTGCTTGCTGTGAAGAAAAATACATTCATTTAGGTTTTTATGGAGGCGCTTGTGATGTCTTATGGACTACTGATACTGTATGTGTATGTTTGTTAAATCTAACTCAAATTCCCCCCATTTGGCTCTGTTCTAAAACTCAGAGAGCTGTCTCCATGGACTATATCAAATGTGCACTCCCAATATGAAGGTTGTTCCAGAAGGTAAGCTGCATCACTCTGAGATACCACTAATGCATAGATAATAAATATAATTTATTAAATCACAAAAGTATTAACTGTATTTTTATCCATCATAATGTTTTGTTAGCTTAGCAACATGCTAAAATAAACTAGTGCTATTTGTGTTGATGCACAAGGTTGCTTTCCATGCAGAGTGTTCCAAATCCTATCTTCACTTACAAGGTTAGGCTGCCTTAAAAAATGTAGGCAGTAGTAGAGAGCAAGACAGATCACTAGCCTCTGAAACAAGGCTTGTGCCTTTATATAAATGATGTTCTGCAGGGTACTTACTGAGCAGCTGTCCTCAAGGACAGTGTATCTAAAGCGGTTATTTCCCTCAGCTTTGAGCTCTAGATCATTTGAAGCTTTGAGGATGACTGCTTTCTTGAGGTTTCCAGTTGATTCATCCTTGTAGCCCACAGTGTTCCTGCAGTGGTAAGTGACGGTTTGTGATGCCTCTTTGGAGAGCAGACGGATGAAAGTAATCTGAACTGTGACAGTGTTGGCCGGCTGGTCTTTATTCCCATAAGTGAACTTCATAAAGACATAAAAAAGAGATAAATAATAGGCAAATACAGTTATAGGTGATAGATAAGTCATATGACATATGCCATATTAAGTTATTTTGTATTCTAAGTACAGTAGTACTAACTGAGCTTACACAATTTACATGATTAAACAAAATCATGTTCGTAAGAGTGGCTCAACATGCTTACATATGTTCCTCCATTCATATTGGCTCCAAACCACACAGGCTTAGTTCCTGGGGAACTCCACCAGGACTTCTTGGGGATGCTGGCAGGTATTGCGGAGATACATGTCTCTCCAGTGTCCATATTGCAATTAACTTTAATGGCATCCTCTGCACTGCCCTGGTTTGGATCCACCCAGTATTCACCTACGATGTAGGGATGAAACATTTAAGTTTGTTTGGTTTCAACTGTTAATATTCTGGTAATTATGGAAAATAGTTTTGTTTCTTATTAAAAATAGCAGCTACAAAGGTACAAAGCCACAATGACAATGTTAGATTAGTAAGTATATTGTAAAAACTGCTGTTTAGTACAGTTTTTTTATAGTACAGTCTAGTATTTGTGTGTCTTATCTCTCTCTCTCTCTCTCATATTATATATATATATGTGTGTGTGTGTGTGTGTGTGTGGTGTGTGTGTGTGTGTGTGTGTGTGTGTATGTGTGTGTGTGTGTGTGTATAAATGTAATTCAATGTCTAATTGTGTCAACCTAAGCTCATTGAAAAGACGTGCTTCTACCTAGATTTTTGCAAAACTCCAAAAAAAGTACCTATACATATAATGCATTGCAGTTTCCAGCTGAAATGACTAGTAAAACCACTTTTATTCCTGTTAACACAAATTCTGATTAGTTGTATTGATTAATAAAGACTTATTTTCATGTGGTTTCCTGCACAATGTTATGTTATGACCTCAAAATAATTTTACCATAGTGCATGATTTGTAAACTAATACATTTTGATGTTTACATTAAATAATAAGCTCCATATATATGGCTTTTTTGATGTAGTAAACTTGCTTGGTAGCTCACCAGGTACATTGCACTTGCAATGCAGTTGCACCACTATTGGTTAGGTTTAGGGTAAGGATTATAGAAGTGGTATATTATTTCATTAACCTTTTATTGCCACTCCCCAGAGATTTCATTTCAGAAGTCTCTGTTTATCTGATTTGGATAAAACTGAAAGTGCTTTTAGTGCGACTCACTGGACATTTCACTTGAAATTGTCACAAAACCTGCAAGATATTAATGTAATATAATTTTTCATAAATGTCACCAGGCACGTTTTTCCAATGAGCCTGAGTTGGTATATGTAGGATACCGATATAGCAAGTCAGCGGCCTACTTAGTACAGTTGGTTGTAATGATTTACCTGCTCGTGGAATACTCCAAAATTAACTTACCACTCTTTTTTTGAGGGTAGCATTGTTTCAAGTCCTCGCAAGTTCTGGCAGGATGCTTTCTACTACCATCAGGGCTACGCATGCTATCAATCTGGCTGCTCAGAGCTTTCAAAGTTGCCTGAACTCCAGGATCAGCCTGGAACACGCTTGTTGAGTTACTCTTGGGTAGAGCCTCATCCTCACTGAACTCTGGGGGAAGAGGACCAGCATCATAATCTTGAGGCCCACCAAACAGATCTTCCAAAGCTGCAGTGGGAGGTCCAGGAGATCCGGGAGGGCCAGGTGGGCCAGGTTCTCCAGGAAGTCCCTAATCATGATGAGACAAAAATTAGTGGGTGTCTTAAGTTGTAATGCTATGTGAAGTGACAGGAGAGTTTAACTTGCCTCTGGTCCAATATCACCACTAACTCCTCTTGAACCAGGAGGACCCATAGGTCCAGGCTGTCCAATGTACCCTTCCTTTCCTGGTGGCCCAATGGGCCCAGGAGGACCCTGTGAGACAAATTATTTATTTCATATCAGTCACCATTTGACTAGTTGTAAATCATTCACATTAAACAAGTTAAATGCATACCCTTTGTCCACTTGGACCAATGATGCCTAGAGCTCCCTGTTCTCCAGTTGTGCCCTAAAAATTAAGTGAATGTAAAATGTTATGATAGAAAAATACTTCACTGATAATATATTGCTTGATTTTCTATATTTAATTAATTATGCGACTCAAGTGAATTATGTAGGCTTTGGAGTAACCTTTCTCTTTGAATCAAGTAACCTTTCTCTTTGAATCTCTTTGTTATAACTTACAGGTGGTCCAGGAAGACCTTGTAAGCCTGCAAATCCTCTATGGCCCTTCTGTCCTCTCTCTCCATGGTCACCCACATCTCCCTTATCTCCTCTTGGTCCTTGCGGTCCCTTAAATAGATAGTTAGAAATGGATTGGTTTTATAGTTGTATTTATTAGCATTTTTATTTTAATTGGAGCCATTCCAATAATGCCATATTGTGTTTTGTCATAAGTTTCCTACTATGAGTCCTCGTCTTCCAGCAGGACCTGGAGGGCCAGAGGGTCCTTTTGAACCCTGCCAAGAGAGTGTGAGGAAAAAGTGAGCCAAAATGCTTTCGAGATGGCATTCTAATATATATATATATATATTAAATTATAAGAAAATATGAGACTTACAGGCTCTCCTCTCTTTCCAATTCCTCCAGTTGCACCGACAGGACCGGGGGAACCAGGTGGTCCTGTAGATCCAGTCGCACCCTCTGGGCCTGGATCTCCTCGATCACCCTTTAAAAATGAAACAGCTTTGTATGATTGGCACAAAAAGCTTGAAATTATGATTTGGACATGGGTCATTTAATGTTTTTGGGTCTCACCTGGACTCCTATGACACCTTCCTTTCCTGGTGGACCATCAGATCCAGCAGGTCCCTAATAATCAGAACCAAAAATTATACATTTATTCATTGTGTCAAGTAACTCTAGTCAGTACAAATTTAATGTAACAATTATATTGAATATATTTTACATCAGGTCCAGGATCCCCCCGAGGTCCATTAGCACCAGGCATTCCAACTGGGCCAGGAGGTCCTTTGTCTCCTGGGGCTCCTGATGTACCCTGTTTTCCTGGAGGACCCTACATGAGACAATCATGAAGAAGCAGATTAGTGGAGGTCTTATAAAAAATAAGTGGTCTTAGACTCTATATTTAATATTTCGGCATGTAACAACAATACTAACAGCTGGCCCAGGGAGTCCTGGCATTCCACGTTCTCCTCTTTGACCAGGAAGGCCTACAATTCCTCTTTGCCCCGTGGTTCCAGCAGGACCTGGTGGCCCATCAGGTCCCTAATGGAAATAACCGTTAAGATTCTGTTTTTACATTTAGTGTTTCACCTGAGAAACATCTGTTGCACTTACTGGTGGTCCATCTTCTCCAGAATCTCCTTTGTCTCCAGGACTTCCAGCAGGCCCATGGTGACCTCTCTCTCCCTGGCGCCCTGGCGGTCCATGATCTCCTCGAAGACCAGGAGGACCCTCTTTCCCAGGAAGACCAACTGGACCTGGCTCACCAATAGGACCCTAAGAAAATAAATTCCTACAGGTTTGAAAAATGTTTTGAATTGTCATAATTTTTGATCTGTGATTGTGAACCTCTGTAGCCCATGCAACATACCGTTGGACCAGGTGGGCCAACTCTTCCAGCAGATCCAGGGAAACCTGTTGGGCCCTAAACATTGAGGTATGTGAAGTGACTAGACATTTAAACCGCATGATACAGTGTTTGCTATCACATCTATACTTACAGGTGCCCCCTGTGTTCCTCTACCACCCTTTGGTCCAGCTACCCCAATATTACCCTGTAATCACACATATTAAGAAGGGGATAATTAATTTACTAGCATGTTCACAGGACCTTCTGAAAGGTCCTGTTTTTTTATGCAAATGTTTTATCACCTGTGGCCCTGGAGGACCAGCCAACCCTTGAGGGCCAGGAGATCCAGCATCACCCTTTTGTCCAGGCTCCCCTGGTGGTCCTTTAACACCTGGCTGACCATCAATACCCTGTGATTTTGAAAGTGTACCATATTCAGAACCGGTTTACTCAATGATATGACAAAAAGCATTTTCGCATATTTAATGCATACAATATCAAACAACCATGAGTTTTCTGTCAGTTTTCAAAATGTATACTTACAGCCGGTCCAACAAAGCCTACAGCACCTATTGGCCCAGGTTCACCACGGGATCCCTTGGTTTTAGCACAAATATTTGTTATTAAATCAAAACATTTAACTAATTTGAAACATTGTTGCCTTTTGTATTTGAGTGTGAAATATCAACTCACTGGCATTGCTCTTGATCCCGGAGGTCCAGGTGGTCCTTTAGGGCCTGGTTCTCCCTGTTAAAACACTATGTTAGAAGTATGTCGTAAAAGAAAACTGTATTAAAGTAAAATATAGATAATAATATGTTATGTGGGTGTACTTTTTCACCACTTGGACCAGCGGGTCCTGCAGGGCCAATTGGGCCTGTCAAACCCTACATGTGAAAGACAACACGTCAGCATGAGATTATTCTTTCATGCATATTAAGCATCATCTACAGAGAATTTTGTGCACATCTATGATTGGGCCTGCTTGAACAAGTCTTGTATAGTTCACCCTCTGTTCGATTACTAACATGTCTGTTACATTTGTTTATGCTTGATATTGAGATTGCTTCCTCTCAACTTTTACCAGTTTGAAATGTTTCTTTCAAAGTTCAAATCATAACAGGAACATGAATAGTGTTATATTATTTATTTCATTTTTATTTTTGTCATTGGCACTATCAGAATGATTTGCAGCCCACCAGTTGATAACCACTCAGTTAAGATGTTTTAAAAATACAAATAACTACCCTTGCACCGTCACTTCCAGGAGTGCCCTCTGACCCCTTCTCACCAATAGCTCCCTAAATGTGGGAAAAGGTTCATTAGAGAACTACAAATATACAAATATATATGTGCACACTGTAAATCTAATCGCATTGCTACTCACTCTCTCTCCTTTTGGACCAGGTGGGCCAGAGATCCCTCTTTCACCTGGCATTCCCTGCAGACCGGGAGGGCCTAAATCACCTACCGTACCAGTAGGCCCAGGGCTACCCTACAAGTAATTCAGTACAAGGATAAATTAACATTTTAAAAGCATTAATTACAACACTTTACTAAATATGTCAAGATTATGAAGTAGCTGCATAGTGAAACTGAGGCAGTGTGCTTATTTCGAAGTGTATTCTGTGCTCAATCAACAATACAATAAGATCTTATTCTGAAATAAATTAAAACATTTTTCCTGTGTCTCAGTACTAATAATAGATACTTAATTTTACCTTTGGGCCATCATGACCAGGTGCCCCTGGGATACCTTTGGCTCCAGACAAACCAGGAGATCCCAGCTCTCCTCTTTCTCCTGGGATTCCGCGTTCACCCTGTTCAATGAAATGACTGACCAATAAGGACATGTCTTGACCTCAACCATGTGTGTTTACAGAAGCATTTTAAGGTAAAACTAGAACTCACCCTTGGTCCAATTTGGCCTATTGGGCCGCCTTCACCATGAATACCCTTGAGAGAGAGACAAATGCCTGATTAGCATTGTTTTCTGCCATTTGTCCCTTCTTTTTCATCCATTTTTTTCAGGAATTAGTGATGGACTGTATGTTGAAGTTAACTAACTGTACCTGATCACCAGGTTTTCCTGCCTCTCCAGGAGCACCTGCTGGTCCTGGCAAACCCTGAGAAACAGGTAAGAAGATTGATCTTATTAAAGAGCCAGATAACAACAAAGAATATAAATCATTTTGAATGATTAAATAGTCATAAATCAAGCACCTGGAAGCCATGCATTCCAGGAGGTCCCTGTTCGCCTCTCTCACCTGCTGGACCCTGAAAATCAAGAAATACAATCCTAGATTGTACTCTAATTGCACTTGTCTAATTGTAAGTTTAATAGCTATACAACAATAGCAAAAGCAGATGGTTGTGTACGCTTACATGTGGACCTGGTGGACCAGCTGGGCCTACTTCTCCATCTTTGCCTGGTGTGCCCTATGAGAGAGTCAAAGTTGAAGGGTACAGTTCATTTTCATTTAGAACAAGATTTATATTCTCTGAATATGTTAATTGAGCTTGAACATAAAAACTAAGTGTCAGATGTTAAAAAAAAAATTTGGCATGTTGCAAGGCAGTTATGCTCAGGTGTTGTGGTGTCAAAAGTAGTTAATACATTTATCTGCTGTTACTCACCCTTTGCCCAGAAACTCCTGCAGATCCCTGCTCACCTGCCTTTCCTGGATCCCCCTAAATTATTGTTCAAATGATAAGTCATGTATTTACAGAGAATAAATGAATAAATAAATACAAATTCTACTCACACTAAAACCCTTTGGGCCTATTGATCCCATAGTTCCAGGAGGGCCTTTTGTTCCAGGTGACCCCGCAGGCCCTGGGCGCCCGTCCTCACCTGGAGCACCCTGTAGAAAGTGAATAGTACCATTTCTTTATTTTCTGTTAAAAAATTTGGATATTTTATTCCAGTCATGAATGGAAAACGTCAGATAAATGTACCAATGGTCCTGGCTTTCCTTCAGCACCCTGAACTCCAGGTGTACCTGTTAAACCCTGAGAAAAAGAGGATGCAAAAATTAATTAGTGATATACTGTATTTGAAGGAGTTGGTGCATTGTGCTCTGACATTTCTATTATAAAGACACAACACATGAACATTTTCATTTACCCTTGCTCCTGGTAGACCTGGTTCCCCTGTTCTCCCTGGATCTCCAGTCGAGCCTTTAGGACCATGAATTCCTGTAATTCCACGGTCACCTTGTGCACCCTTAGATAATTATGAACAATAGTATTATTTCAGTATTCAGCTAATTATATTCAGCTTGTTAATACTTTGGATTTAACGAAACTCTTTTATTACCTTTGGACCTGGTAGGCCATCTTGACCAGGGAAGCCTATGTTTCCAGGTGCCCCCTATATCAGACAATAAAAACCCCATGAAAATAGAGTTGGTTTTTGTAATTACATTCATGCCAGTCTGCTTTTGTAAAGGCAATAAAAGGAAAACTAGACTCACTCTCTCACCAACAGGTCCGAGTGGGCCAACAGAACCTGGATCTCCTCTGGACCCACGTTTTCCCTCTTCTCCCTGAGGTCCAATTACTCCCTGTGATCCTGGTGGACCCTATGACAAAGAAATACATTACACTTAAAGGTAATTTGTGTGTTCTTTGTCTTCTCCTAGTTTTTTACCTGTTAGAAAACAGTTACTAATTATGTAAATTTGTCTGATGGCGTGGCACAGAATCCGCATGCTTCAGCTTTGAAGGGGGAAAAAATGTAGGTCTACAGTATTATTCAAAACTTACAGGTTCTCCTTTAGGTCCAGCCTCTCCTTTAAATCCAGGAACACCTAAATCTCCCTAAACACAACGCAAAACACAAGACTGGTTTGAGATTCAGTGTTCTTAATTGTTCTTCATTATACACATTTTCGGGCGCAAATAGTACATATTTTGTAGGCTATTTTATATTATATGAACACAACAAATCTTCAGTCCATAAATGCATACACCACAACGTGAGCAACAAATTCCTTACCAATTGACCTTTGATCCCAGGCTGTCCAGTGCTTCCCTGAGGTCCTGGTGGGCCATTTGGGCCCAGCAGACCAATAGGACCCTGAGGACCAGCAGCTCCCTGGAGAAAATTATGTTGTGTTAGTTGCCAATATCTGCATAATGAAAACTGAATTTTTTTGCTAACTCTTTCATCAATGTATTATGTAATAATTTTTTCGTTAACATACCACTTGGCCTTTGGAACCTGGACCACCGTCAGTGCCCATAGACCCCTGAAAAATTCAGACTCACGCTCAGTTTGCATCACAGATGAATAAATAATTGACTTAGTATTTGCAATCATGTTCTAATATACAACATGACAATCACAAACGTACTTGTTGTCCTTGTGGTCCAGCTCTGCCTTGATGTCCTGTCTCTCCTCTTTGTCCCTGTGGTCCCTCTGGACCCCTCACACCTGTAGGTCCTGCTTGACCCTGTAAAGTAAAATTCCTTTTTATTACTAAATGTAACAGCAATTTAAGGTAGTGAAGGTTCAGCTGAACTATTACGCTATATAAAATGAATAGCTAATAGCTAAATAGCGAAAAATGATACAAAACATATGTATAAGTTATTGTTATCATTGCCCACCTTCATGCCTGGGGCTCCAGGATACCCTGGGGCACCATTAATTCCCAAAGGACCCTTAAAACAATTAAACCATTAGAGATTAGTATCATGACATTTGTAGTTGCTTTGTATGTTACATATTATCCTTTGATTTATTAAAATTCCTTACCATTGGACCTGGTTTCCCAACATTTCCTTGAGTACCACGCATGCCCTGAAATACAAAATAAATAAATAAATGTATCTTATTGTACTCAAAACTCTTATTAAAGTGATCAGAACAATGCTATCACTCTTTTTTTTTTTTTGCTCTCACCGGTGTGCCACTCGGGCCTGGGCGTCCTCTTTCTCCTGGCATTCCCCTGGGACCCTGCATTTAGCAACAGGCCAATTTAATTTCATTGGGAAAAAGGCTAGAAGCATTTGTGGCGGTGTAAGCATGACAAATATATGTTTTTATTTACTAGATTCACATCAGTAGTACTACTTTAATTGAAGTTTGCAATGTATTGGGATGTGGTCTTCTTACCATAGGACCAGGGGCACCCATTGCACCAGGTCCACCAGATTCACCCTAAAATAATAAATAATATATGATGAAAATATACTTAGAAACATGAAATTATGAATACAATCATATTTAATATTTGTGTGTGTATATACAAATGGACAAATATGAAGTCTTACAGCTCTGCTCTTTTAAAGCTTTGTCAATATTAATAGTTAGGGTTTATAGTGAGTAGCTACATAATAATGAAGTAAATTTGCAAAAGCTGAACCTTTGATCCCACAGCTCCACGTTCTCCTTTAAGACCAGATGGACCTTGATGACCCTGAATTATGAAAGGACATAACAGGATTATTATTTTGTTAGACTCCATCTAGAAACCTAAACATATCCATAGGAATACAATTTTGCACTGGTAACTTGAAAATCATTTGTGTACATTGTACATTCTATTCTAGTATTCATATTGTATTTTCAACCAAGGGAACTTTGTGGTGAATAGCTGGTTGGTGCTTGTGCAAAATAAGCAGCAATTACTTATTGTCAAACATGATGATTGTGTATTTTGTTCTTTCATATTTTGTGTGTGACGTCTGACTTGGCTTCTTCTCTGGCTTACAGGTATTTTATATGATGCATTGTGATTCATTCAAGACAAAACTGGTGGCCTGGTGGATGATCTGTAAGTAATTCCAAAACAATGATGCTTTGAAAATTAAAGTGCACTCAATACCAGGAAAATAGCACATTGAAAAGATCCCCAGACCAAGAGAATGAAATTCTCACACTTGACAAAAGTGGAAGGTAACATTGAGAAAGCATATAAAACAGTGAGGTTTAAAAAATCTAAGTCTACTGACAATGCTTCTACTTTGTATTATTGCAGTTTAATGCAAAATTAGTTCACATGGTCAGTGTCACAAATTAACTTATTTGATCAGTGACCTGCAGAAACATAAATATTTCTTATTCAATATTTCTTAGTCATACTGTCTTTGAAGGATTTTCAGTATAGTCTCAGACTTTTGAAAAACACTGTATGCATGTCACACGCGTAAATCTTAAATGAGGCCTAGAGATTTAGAGTTTACTCACTATGTGGCCCTTTAAGCCTGGTGACCCTGGTGTCCCTGGAAATCCTCTTGCTCCCTGAGCATAAAAGTTATTCAAACATTAATCTGAATGCAAGCAAACACCATCCAATGATAAAAGCTGCGAATAATCAAGGCCAATTATTACCAGAGATCCTGGAAATCCCATTTCTCCTGCACTTCCTGAAGTCCCTGATTCTCCCTATGACAGCAAAAGAATTCCATTTCAGATCCTGTTTAATTTTTCCACATTGTTGTGAGGATGCCCATGATGACAGCATAGAGTACTCACATCTTCCCCAGGCTTCCCCAGAGGACCCTCTGGTCCTCTCTGGCCAGCACCACCCTATACAATGCAGAACAGTTGATTAAACATAAAACATGGTACATTGTACACTTGGAGTGCTCATTTAGTAACAAAACAATGCGTTACTACCAGAATCATTATTGTGACTTAAGTAGCATGATCATGGAATTTATTAGAAAGGCTGATTCTGCAGCATTGAAAGGGGTAATTCAGCTATTAGTCAATCTCACTCTCTTAAAGTATTGTTGTATATTTAATTCTTAAACTTTAACACCTGTCTAATAAGTCACTTGAGTTTAAATGAATTCGCTAAGAATAGATCCCGCCATATTCTGTGCCTCATAAGGATATGTAGCATCAGATCATTCGCAAAAAAACTGGTTTTGTGATCAAAAGAAATGTTCCTCTTCAGGAACTCGAGCTGCGTCGAAAACGCTAGGGGAACGCCGTTCAGCATGACGGGCTCTGAATCTCGTGTGCAATCAGACCAATAGATGGGTGAGATGTCACGGCGGGTGACGTAATGACCAGGAGGCTATAAAAGCACGTGCGGTGAGACCAGCGTCAGCTTTTTGTCATTCAGCAAGCGCTCTGTGTGTGTGTCAGTCTGATATCTGTTTGTGAGTCATATTTGGTGTTGTCTGTCCCGTAGGGCTAGAAAATAAAGAAAAGAAGTATGTCTAAAGCACATGGCAAGTCACATCATTTGAGTAGGGGTGAAGGCAGCCAGCGTTTCAAACCGTGTGTTCCTCCCTGTCCGCGTTTCATTACGGGGGCGGATACACACAGTTTGTGCGTTGTCTGCCTGGGAGCGGAGCATGCTGAGTCAGCTCTTGAGAGAGCTGACTGCCCGCATTGCGAGCGTCTTCCGATGCATGTTCTCTGCTCTCGGAAGGCACTCTTTGCCGAGGCGAAGCGGCGATTACGCTCGTGGGGTTCACAGCTGGAACTGGAGGAGGGAAGGGAGACGGGCGAGTCCCTATCTTCTTCCTCCCCCGCCAGATCCAGCGCTCGCTCACCGGGATCGGAAGCCCGTTCTGCGGTTACTTCCCCCCGGGGAGCGAGCTCGGCGTTCCGCCTCTCTTCCTCCGAGGAGGTTGAGGTGGAGGGCGTCGATGAGGACACGCCCCCTCAGTCGCCCCAGTATGAGGAGCTTTTGGAGGTGGTAACTCGTGCCGTGGCCAAACAGAATACCGAATGGCCCGCCGAGAAAATGGCTGAACCGCAAAGAAGTAAATTAGATGAGCGGGTTTTGCGTACTAAGCCACCACCTCCACGCCGGAGCCTGCCTTTTTTCCCCGACCTCCACACCGAGGTGTCGAAGTCGTGGGGAAGCCCATTCTCGGCCCGCCTCTTTATTCCCGCCTCTGATTATTATGGCAATGTGGCGGGGGTGAAAGAGGGAGGGTATAAGACGATGCCCCGGGTAGAGCAGACGCTTGCGAGCTATCTGTCTCCCGGCGCGGCATCGTCTCTAAAGGCTCCGGCATTGCCCTCCAAGCCGCTGCGCACGACGTCAGCGCTGGTGGGCAAAGGGTACTCGGCAGCGGGTCAGGCTGGTGCGTGTCTGCACACCATGGCGGTGTTACAGGCGTACCAAGCCGACCTGCTGAAAGAGCTAGATGAGGGTGAGCAGGTAAAATCTGAGGATGTTACAGAGCTCAGGAGGACCGCTGATTTCTCTCTACGCGCCACTAAGGTGACCGCCCGACAGCAGCCCCCTCCGGGTACCAGCTCCGCATACAGGGGTGCACAGAAACAGAGCGTGGCCTCGCGTGCTCCCCCGTGTCGAGACACGGGAGCGAGGCAGCGTTCTAGGTCGGGGGCCTCCAAGGCTAAGCCGGATCTTCGGACCGTACTTAAGTCTAGGAGGTCCTCGGCCAAAAAGTCCTGACGCCACTGGCCCAGGACTTATGAGGGCAGTCCCCTCTGGGGTGCAGCGGGTTTCACCGCATTACACGGAGTCCGTCTCGCCTCAGTGCCCTCAGGAGACCGATCTGCTAACCCTGCCGGAGTTACAGGGCGCAGCGGTCTCCCGCGAGCACTACTCTCAGTCACTGCCCGGCATCGTAGCGGTGCTAAGAGGCTCGCCACCTCCGCGGAGGCCGCTCAGTCATGCGACTGAAGTTCAGGCTGCTTACTGTCAAGCAGGTCGTGTCTCAGATCAGGTCCGAGGACTGGTTTGTCACGATCGATCTAAAGGACGCATACTTCCATGTGTCCATCCTTCCCAATCACAGGGAGTTCCTGAGGTTTGCTTTCGGGGGCAAAGCGTACCAATATCGTGTTCTTCCTTTCGGCCTTGCACTCTCACCCCGCACTTTCACAAAGTGTGTGGATGCAGCCCTGGCTCCGTTGCGACTTCAGGGGATCCGCATACTAAACTATATCGACGATTGGTTGATTTTAGCTCAGTCAGAGCAGATGGTGGTTCGACATCGAGATGTCGTTCTCGCCCACATGAGAAAGCTGGGGTTAAGACTAAACGCCAAGAAGAGTGTACTTTCTCCATTACAGAGGACCACTTATCTAGGCGTGGTGTGGGATTCGACCACGATGCAGGCACATATGTCCCCTGCTCGTATCGAGTCGATCCTCGCCGCAGTCGCAAGAGTCAGAGGAGGCCGGTCACTCACTGTCAAGCAGTTTCAGAGACTGCTGGCTCTGATGGCAGGTGCGTCCAATGTGATACCTATTGGCCTGCTGTACATGAGGACCCTACAGTGGTGGCTCAAGACCAAGGGGTTCTCTCCGAGGGGAAACCCGCTTCGCATGTTCAAGGTCACGCGGCGATGCCTACGTGCTTTGGACATGTGGAGGAAACCTTGGTTCTTGGCTCAGGGCCTGGTGCTGGGAGCTCCTTGTCGCCGCGTGATGCTAGCTCTTACATCAACCACCAGGGAGGTCTGCGGTCACGCCGTTTCTGCAAACTAGCGTACCAGATCCTTGTGTGGTCCCAGGGCAAACTTCTCTCGCTGAGAGCAGTTTACATCCCTGGGCATCTCAATTTGGGGGCAGACATCCTGTCGAGGCAGGGGCCGAGGCCCGGGGAATGTATGTATTTCCAGATATGGAGTGTCTTGGCCAGGCCCAGGTGGATTTGTTTGTGACACGTCGCATGTCATCGCACTGTCCCCTCTGGTTCTCGCTAAGTCCTCCAGCTCCACTGGGGCTGGATGCCATGGTACAGACGTGGCCGATTTCCCCCGATCGCTCTGCTCCCGGGAGTTCTGGAGAGAGTGCGCCGGGACGGAGTCCGTCTTCTGCTAGTAGCCCCATTCTGGCCGGGCCGAGTATGGTTCTCGGACCTGATTTCTCTCCTCGACGGCGCTCCGTGGGAGATTCCCGTCAGGAGAGATCTCCTCTCACAGGCGGAGGGTATGATCATCCACCCCCGCCCGGAGCTGTGGAAATTGTGGGTGTGGCCCCTGAGGGGGCA